>NW_020838849.1:4485-8874 GCF_003676395.1 Aethalodelphis obliquidens
TTTACCTCTTTTAGTCAGGGTGTATGTGTATGCTTCTGTGTAAGATTTTGTCTGTATAGCTTTGCTTCCAACATTTGTCCTAAGGTTCTATCCGTCCTTTTTTTTTTTTCTAAATAATTATTTTTTAATTCAATAACTTTATTATACTTTATTTTATTTTACTGTATCTTCTTTCTGTCTTTTTTCCTTCCTTCCCTCCTTCCTTCCTTCCTCCCTCCCTCCCTCCTTTCTTTCTTGTCTTCTTGCCTTCTTTCCTTCTTTCTTTCTTTCTTTCTTCCTTCCTTCCTTCCTTCCTTCCCTCCTTTCTTTCTTTCTTTCTTTCTTCCTTTCTTTCTTTCTTCATACTTCTACTAATTCTCTCTACTTTTTCTCCCTTTTATTTTGAGCCATGTGGATGAACGGCTCTTGGTGCTCCAGCCAGGAGTCAGGGCTCTGCCTCTGAGGTGGGAGAGCCAACTTCAGGACACTGGTCAAAAAGAGATCTCCCAGTTCCACATAATATCAAATGGTGAAAATCTCCCAGAGACCTCCATCTTAACCCCAGCATCCAGCTTCACTCAATGACCAGCAAGCTACAGTGCTGGACAACCTATGCCAAACAACTAGCAAAACAGGAACACAACCCCACCCATTAGCAGAGAGGCTGCCTAAAATCATAATAAGTCCACAGACACCCCAGAACACACCGCCAGAGGTGAACCTGCCCACTAGAGAGACAAGATCCAGCCTCATCCACCACAACACAGGCACTAGTCCCCTCCACCATGAAGCCTACACAACCCACTGAACCAACCTTAGCCACTGGAGACAGACACCAAAAGAGCGGGAACTATGAACCTGCAGCTGCAAAAAGGAGACCCCAAACACAGTAAGATAAGCAAAATGAGAAGACAGAAAAACACACAGCAGATAAAGGAGCAAGGTAAAAATGCACAAGACCTAACAAATGAAGAGGAAATAGGCAGTCTACCTGAAAAAGAATTCAGAATAATGATAGTAAGGATGATCCAAAATCTTGGAAATAGAATGGACAAAATGCAAGAAACAGTTAACAAGGACCTAGAAGAAGAAGAAATAAAGATGAAACAAGCAACGATGAACAACACAATAAATGAAATTAAAAGTACTCTAGATGGGATCAATAGCAGAATAACTGAGGCAGAAGAACGGATAAGTGACCTGGAAGACAAAATAGTGGAAATAACTACTGCAGAGCAGAATAAAGAAAAAAGAATGAAAAAGAACTGAGGACAGTCTCAGAGACTGCGGGGACAACATTAAATGCACCAACATTCGAATTATCGGGGTTCCAGAAAAAGAAGAGAAAAAGAAATGGACTGAGAAAATGTTTGAAGAGATTATAGTTGAAAACTTCCCTAATATGGGAAAGGAAATAGTTAATCAAGTACAGGAAGCACAGAGAGTCCCATACAGGATACATCCAAGGAGAAATATGCCAAGACACATATTAATCAAACTGTCAAAAATTAAATACAAAGAAAGCATATTAAAAGCAGGGGACAAACAACAAATAAAAAAGCAAGGGACAAACAACAAATAACGCACAAGGGAATCCCCATAAGGTTCACAGCTGATCTCTCAGCAGAAACCCTACAAGCCAGAAGGGAGTGGCAGGACATAATGAAAGTGATGAAGGAGAAAAACCTGCAACCAAGACTACTCTACCCAGCAATGATCTCATTCAGATTTGATGGAGAAATTAAAACCTTTACAGACAAGCAAAAGCTGAGAGAGTTCAGCAACACCAAACCAGATTTATAACAAATGCTAAAGGAACTTCTCTAGACAAGAAACACAAGAGAAGGAAAAGACCTATAATAACGAAATCAAAACAATGCAGAAAATGGGAATAGGAATATACATATCAATAATTACCTTAAATATAAGTGGACTAAATTCTCCCACCAAAAGACACAGATTGGCTGAATGGATACAAAAACAAGACCCTTATATATGCTGCCTACAAAAGACCACCTTCAGACCTAGAGACACATACAGACTGAAAGTAAGGGGATGGAAAAAGATGCCATGCAAATGGAAACCAAAAGAAAGCTGTAGTAGCATTTCTCATATCAGACAAAATAGACTTTAAAATAAGGACTATTAGAAGAGACAAAGCAGGACACTACATAATGATCAAGAGATCGATCCAAGAAGAAGATATAACAATTGTAAATATTTATGCACCCAACATAGAAGCACCTCAATACATAAGGCAAATACTAACAGCCATAAAAGGGGAAATCGACAGTAACACATTCATAGTAGGGGACTTTAACACCCCACTTTCACCCATGGACAGATCATCCAAAATGAAAATAAATAAGGAAACACAAGCTTTGATACATTAAACAAGATGGACTTAATATTTATAGGACACTCCATCCAAAAACAACAGAATACACATTTTTCTCAAGTGCTCATGGAACATTCTACAGGATAGATCATATCTTGGGTCACAAATCAAGCCTTGGTAAATATAAGAAAATTGAAATTGTATCAAGTATCTTTTCTGACCACAACGCCATGAGACTAGATATCAATAACAGGAAAAGATCTGTAAAAAATACAAACAAATGGAGGCTAAACAATACACTACTTAATAACGAAGTGATCACTGAAGAAATCAAAGAGGAAATCAAAAAATACCTAGAAACAAATGACAATGGAGACACAATGACCCAAAACCTATGGGATGCAGCAAAAGCAGTTCTGAGGGGGAAGTTTATAGCAATACAAGCCCACCTTAAGAAGCAGGAAACATCTCGAATAAACAACCTAACCTTGCACCTCAAGCAATTAGAGAAAGAAAACAAAAAAACCCCCAAAGCTAGCAGAAGGAAAGAAATCATAAAAATCAGATCAGAAATAAATGAAAAAGAAATGAAGGAAACAATAGCAAAGATCAATAAAACTAAAAGCTGGTTCTTTGAGAAGATAAACAAAATTGATAAACCATTAGCCAGACTCATCAAGCAAAAAAGGGAGAAGACTCAAATCAATAGAATTAGAAATGAAAAAGGAGAAGTAACAACTGACACTGCAGAAATAACAAAGATCATGAAAGATTACTACAAGCAACTCTATGCGAATAAAATGTACAATCTGGAAAAATGGACAAATTCTTAGAAATGCACAACCAGCCAAGACTGAATCAGGAAGAAATAGAAAATATGAACAGAACAATCACAAGCACTGAAATTGAAACTGTGAGTAAAAATCTTCCCACAAACAAAAGCCCAGGACCAGATGGCTTCACAGGCGAATTCTATCAAACATTTAGAGAAGAGCTAACACCTATCCTTCTCAAACTCTTCCAAAATATAGCAGAGGGAGGAACACTCCCAAATTCCTTCTATGAGGCCACCATCACCTTGATACCAAAACCAGGCAAGGATGTCACAAAGAAAGAAAACTACAGGCCAATATCACTGATGAATATAGATGCAAAAATACTCAAGAAAATACTAGCAAGCAGAATCCAACAGCACATTAAAAGGATCATACACCATGATCAAGTGGAGTTTATTCCAGGAATGCAAGGATTCTTCAATATACGCAAATCGATCAATGTGATAAACCATATTAACAAATTGAAGGAGAAAAACCATATGATCATCTCAATAGATGCAGGGAAAGCTTTTGACAAATTCAACACCCATTTATGATAAAAACCCTGCAGAAAGTAGGCAGAGAGGGAACTTTCCTCAACATAATAAAGGCCATATATGACAAGCCCACAGCCAACATTGTCCTCAATGGTGAAAAACTGAAAGCTTTTCCTCTAAGATCAGGAAAAAGACAAGGTTGCCCACTCTCACCACTCTTATTCAACATAGTTTTGGAAGTTTTATCCACAGCAATCAGAGAAGAAAAGGAAATAAAAGGGATCCAAATCGGAAAAGAAAAAGTCAAGCTGTCACTGTTTGCAGATGACATGAAACTATACATAGAGAATCCTAAAGATGCTACCAGAAAACTGCTAGAGCTAATCAATGAATTTGGTAAAGTAGCAGGATACAAAATTAATGCACAGAAATCTCTGGCATTCCTGTATAATAATGATGAAAATCTGAAAGTGAAAGCAATAAAACACTCCCATTTACCATTTCAACAAAAACAATAAAATATCTAGGAATATACCTACCTAAGGAGACAAAAGACCTGTATACAGAAAATTATAAGACACTGATGAAAGAAATTAAAGATGATACAAATAGATGGAGAGATATACCATGTTCTTGGACTGGAAGAATCAACATTGTGAAAATGACTCTACTACCCAAAGCAATCTATAGATTGAATGCAATCCCTATCAAACTACCACTGGCATTTTTCACAGAACTAGAACAAAAAATTTCACAATTT
>NW_020838850.1:0-8861 GCF_003676395.1 Aethalodelphis obliquidens
GATAGACAACCCAGAGATAAACCCACACACATATGGCCACCTTATCTATGATAAAGGAGGCAGGAATGTACAGTGGAGAAAGGACAGCCTCTTCAATAAGTGGTGCTGGGAAAACTGGACAGGTGCATGTAGAAGTATGAGATTAGAACACTCCCTAACACCATACACAAAAATAAGCTCAAAATGGATTAAAGACCTAAATGTAAGGCCAGAAACTATCAAACTCTTAGAGGAAAACATAGGTAGAACACTCTATGACATAAATCACAGCAAGATGCTTTCTGACCCACCTCCCAGAGAAATGGAAATAAAAACAAAAATAAACAAATGGGACCTAATGAAACTTCAAAGCTTTTGCACAGCAAAGGAAACCATAAACAAGACCAAAAGACAACCCTCAGAATGGGAGAAAATATTTGCAAATGAAGCAACTGACAAAGGATTAATCTCCAAAATATACACGCAGCTCATGCAGTTCAATATCAAAAAAAGAAACAACCCAATCCAAAAATGGGCAGAAGACCTAAATAGACATTTCTCCAAAGAAGATATACAACCTGCCAACAAACACATGAAAGAATGCTCAACTTCTTTAATCATTAGAGAAATGCAAATCAAAACTACAATGAGATATCATCTCACACCAGTCAGAATGGTCATCATCAAAAAATCTAGGAACAATAAATGCTGGAGAGGGTGTGAAGAAAAGGGAACACTCTTGCACTGCTGGTGGGAATGTGAATTGGTACAGCCACTATGGAGAACAGTATGGAGGTTCCTTATAAAACTACAACTAGAACTACCATATGACCCAGCAATCCCACTACTGGGCATATACCTTGAGAAAACCGTAATTCAAAAAGAGTCATGTACCAAAATGTTCATTGCAGCTCTATTTACAATAGCCTGGAGATGGAAACAACCTAAGTGTCCATCATCAGATGAATGGATAAAGAAGATGTGGCACATATATACAACAGAATATTACTCAGCCATAAAAAGAAATGAAATTGAGCTATGTAATGAGGTGGATGGACCTAGAGTCTGTCATACAGAGTGAAGTAAGTCAGAAAGAGAAAGACAAATACCATATGCTAACACATATATATGTAATTTAAGAAAAAAAATGTCATGAAGAACCTAGGGGTAAGACAGGAATAAAGAGACAGACCTACTAGAGAATGGACTTTAGGGTATGGGGAGGGGGAAGGCTAAGCTGTGACAAAGCGAGAGAGTGGCATTGACATATATACACTACCAAATGTAAAACAGATAGCTAGTGGGAAGCAGCCGCATAGCACAAGATCAGCTCAGTGCTTTGTGACCACCTAGAGGGGTGGGATAGGGAGGGTGGGAGGGAGACGCAAGAGGGAAGAGATGTGGGAACATATGTATATGTATAACTGATTCACTTTGTTATACAGCAGAAACTAACACACTCTTGTAAAGCAATTATACTCCAATAAAGATGTAAAATAAATAAATAAATATAATAAAATTTAGTAACTCATTAGAGTACTAAATACGCATTTGATACTGATACTCATTTGATACTAAGTACTCATTTGATACTGATTCTTTAAAAATTATAATAAATGGTATATTATCTTATAAAAATAAAATAAAATAAAATGTAAGTATCAGAGCATTAACTCATATGCAGAAGCATCAAAATAAGAATTCTCTAATTTCGTGGCTTGCACGTGGGTATGTATTTCGCTCTTACCATAACAATGAAAACACCGCACAGAATGTACGTAGCTGGTTTTATTTCACTTCTTGACAACCGCACTGTCTACTATCACTCTCTCCACTTCAGCTTCCTGATGAGTGAGGAATGTTTGGAAGGAAAAGGAATTATGGGCTGCCCTATCTTTCCTTTTCCTTCTGTGTCATCATTTTCAGCATAAGCAGTTGGCTAATCTAGGGAACAAGAATATGATAGGATTCCTCAATCGTTTGTGTTTTTTAGAACAGTTTGTCTTCTGTGTTTGAAGCAAGTTTTGGTTATTGGGGCTATCAGCACACTGCTTAATCAGTCATAGGGTAGCACATTTACCACGGAACTCCCACTCTGCACTCACTGTGGGGACAGATTTCCATACTGGGAGGTGAGGGCACCACTATGCAAACAGTTAGGAAATCAACGGGTGCAGATGTGCACGTTAATGTATCTCCTCTGCTTGTCTGCATGCTCCATCCACCCACTGGACTTCACCCAATAGATACAACTCAAAAGATATTTAAGAGTTTAAAAATGGCAACAGCAGATCATTAAACCAAGCTCAAGGTCCTTCTGAGCATGGGTCAATGTGTGACTGCACAGGTCACACACCCAGGAAGCTGGCCCTGACAGACGCATGGAAGTAGAAAAGTAGATTTCTGGTTTAGGGGAAGTTGATGAATCTTGTTGGTCTTTAACATAAGGCATAAGCAGAAAAACCTAGAGAAATAAATTGGGCCAGATCCTAGAGAGCCCTGAAGGCCACAGCCAGCAGTTTGGGCTTTATTTTGTATGCAGTGATGAGGACGGAGGTTTTGAGTGGAAAAGTGACATTATCTAGAGTGGGCTTTAAGGAAAGGAAGCTGGCAGCAACTTGTAAAGTGCAACAGGGAAGGTAATATTGTGAAGTTGGGAAGGCAACATTGTGAAGTTGGGAAGGCACCGGCCCTGAAGTCATTCTAACAGTGCAGATGAGGACCAGAATAAAGGCTGTGGCTGGGAGTCAGGAGAGGGGCTCCAGACAAAGACACACTTTGAAATTCAATTTAGAGCTGTTCTTTCTGCACTGCTTGTCTGGTTTTGTTTTCAAACTTAAAAGTTTATTTTAAAAATAAGACTTACTTCTCTCTTTGGAATTCTGAAGTATCACATGTCTGTGAAAAAATTACTTCCGTTTCAGAAATTTACTTTGGAAGCTTAAGGCTGTCAATCAATTTACGAGCTATGCCCAGAGTCCTTGCGACTCTCAATGCTGCCCTCCCTGGAAACAGTGCTAAGAACGTCCCAATGCCTGGTGAGATGCTAGAAAACCAAGCTTTATGTAAGTATCAATAGGATTTAAAAGTTTTCCACCTTAAATAAATTCCTTTTGTCTATTTTGGACTGTACGGAAGTGATGTAGTGAGGGTAAAATTAAAATCTAACTGAAAACATCCTTTCTGGAATTAGAGGATTAAGCTCTACCTTCAACCAGTCTTATCAGACCTTTGGAGGTGAGCCTGTGAAAAGGGATTCATGGCAGCCCACAGGAGCAGAGTTATGTTCTGGTGAGCTGTGTGTAAGGTAGTTAGATGAAATTTGGCCTGGCCCTGATCTAACTCCCAGTCCCGGATAGGGTAGAGCCACATCTGTATTTATTTATGGTGTCAAAAAGGCACATGCAAGGGAGGAGTTGGGCAGGGCTTTCTACTTCACACCTTGTTGGGAATATTCCTTGACAATTGGTGGGTATAAACAAAACCTGGTGTGTGACCATCAAATGCTTTGCTTGGTTTTGCCCCATTAACTCAAAACGTTTACTGAGGCCCAAGTACCAGAGACTTTTCAAAATAAAAAGGATTTCTTATTTTGGCAGAAGGAAATTTTGCCTTGGTTTTGAGGAAGAGAAGTTTTAAAATATTTCATCCATGACTCCAAACAAGGGCAACGTGCTTGATGCAAAGTTGTAAAACGCTTCTCACAACAAATCCTGAGTCTGAAGACACTGTAACTGTCTCAATACCTTTGTCTCTCTGAAGCCCTTGATTACACTATCTCATTTCCTTTCTCTTGTGTTCAAGGACGATCCCAGTGGTTCTGATTTCTTTGTTGCACAACGGCACGACTACAAACAGTTGCTGGGCCACCAGCCCTTTCTACAGAGGTGGGCTTCTTTTTGTGGTAGGATTGCTTAGTGCTTCAGCTGACAGACTCTCCAGACTTAAAGAGGGCATATGTCAATGTCTGGGCATGAGAAGTGTCCAGAGGAGCATAGTCAGGGCTCACTGCAGCATCTTGCAGGACCTGGAAGTCCTCAGGGCTGGCACTGTGTGACAGTGCATTTATCTTGGTAAAGCAAGGATTCTCAACAAGAGTCAATTTTGCCCCTAGGGGACATTTGAAAATGCCCATAGGTATTTTTGATTGTCAAGACTGGTGTTGAGGGCCATGCTACTGGCATTTAGAGAGTGGAGGCTAGGGATTCTGCTAAACCTCCCACAATTCATAGGACAGCCCCCACAAAAAAAGGAGGTATTGGCCAGTGTCCTTGTCCCCGCAGTGAGCCACAGCCACTCCCCGCCTCTGCATGAGACTCTCCAACACTAGCAGGTATGCTTAAGTTATAAGAAGAGGGTGCAGGGGAATATGGCGTAAGAGTAAGACGTGGAGATCACCTTCCTCCCCACAGATACATCAGAAATACATCTACACATGGAACAGCTCCTACAGAACACCTACTGAACGCTAGTAGAAGACCTCAGACCTCCCAAAAGACAAGAAACTCCCCACGTACCTGGGTAGGGCAAAAGAAAAAAGAATAAACAGACACAAAAGAATAGGGACGGGACCTGAACCAGTGCGAGGGAGCTGTGAAGGAGTAAAGGTTTCCACACACTAGGAAGCCCCTTTGAGGGCGGAGACTGCGGATGGCGGAGGGGGGAAGCTTCGGAGCCGCAGTGGAGAGCACAACAACAGGGGTGCAGAGGGCAAAGAGGAGAGATTCCCGCACAGAGGATCGGTGCCGACCAGCACTCACCAGCCAGAGAGGCTTGTCTGCTCACCCGCCGAGCTGAGGCTCGGGCTTCGGTCAGAGTGCAGGGCGAGGACTGGGGTTGGCGGCATGAACACAGCCTGAAGGGGGCTAGTGCGCCACGGCTAGCCGGGAGGGAGTCCGGAGAACAGTCTGGGCCTCCTGAAGAGGCAAGAGACTTTTTCTTCCCTCTTTGTTTCCTGGTGCGTGAGGAGAGGGGATTAAGAGCGCTGCTTAAAGGAGCTTCAGAGACGGATGCAAGCTGCCGCTAACAGCGCGGACCCGAGACACAGGCATGAGACACTAAGGCGGCTGCTGCTGCCACCAAGAAGCCTGTGTGCTAGCACAGGTCACTATCCACACCTCCCTTCCAGGGAGCCTATGCAGCCCGCCACTGCCAGGGTCCCGGGATCCACGGACAACTTCCCCAGAAGAACGCACGGCGCGCCTCGGGCTGGTGCAACGACATGCTGGCCTCGGCCACCGCAGGCTCGCCCCACATCCGCACCCCAACCTCCCCCAGGCCTGAGTGAGCCAGAGCCCCTGAACGAGCGGCTCCTTTAACCCCGTCCTGTCTGAACGAAGAACAGACGCCCCCCGGCGACCTATACGCGGAGGTGGGGCCAAATCCAAAACTGAGCCCCAGGAGCTGTGCAAACAAAGAAGAGAAAGGGAAATCTCTCCCAGCAGCCTCAGGAGCAGTGGATTAAAGCTCCACAATCAACTTCATGTACCCTGCATCTGTGGAATACATGAATAGACAATGAATCATCTCAAATTGAGGAGGTGGACTTTGAGAGCAACATTTATGATTTTTTCCCCTTTTTGTCTTTTTGTGAGCGTGTATGTGTATGCTTCTGTGTGAGATTTTGTCTGTATGGCGTTGCTTTCACCATTTGTCCTAGGGTTCTATCCGTCCGTTTTTTTTTTTTTACTTAAAAAAATTATTTCTTCTTAATAATTATTATTTTAATAACTTTATTTTCTTATTTTATTTTAATCCCTTTCTTCCTTTCTTTCTTTCTTTTCTTTCTCTCTCTCTCTCTCCCTCCCTCCCCCCTCCTTCCCACCCTCTCTCTCTCTCTCTCTCGCTCTCTTTTTCTTTCTTTCTTTCTACTTTTTTTCCCTTTTATTCTGAGCCATGTGGATGAAAGGCTCTTGGTGCTGCAGCCAGGAGTCACTGCTGCGCCTCTGAGGTGGGAGAGCCAACTTCAGGACACTGGTCCACAAGAGACCTCCCAGCTCCACGTAATATCAAACGGTGAAAATCTCCCAGGGATCTCCATGGCAACACCAACACCCAGCTTCACTCAACAACCAGCAAACTACAGTGCTGGACACCCTATGCCAAACAACTAGCAAGACAGGAACACAACACCACCCATTAGCAAAGAGGCTGCCTAAAATCATAATAAGGCCACAGACACCCCAAAACACACCAACAGATGTGGACCTGCCCACCAGAAAGACAAGATCCAGCCTCATCCACCAGAACACAGGCACTAGTCCCCTCCACCAGGAAGCCTACACAACCCTCTGAACCAACTTTAGCCACTGAGGACAGACACCAAAAACAACAGGAACTACGAACCTGCAGCCTGCAAAAAGGAGACCCCAAACACAGTAAGATAAGCAAAATGAGAAGACAGAAAAACACACAGTAGATGAAGGAGCAAGATAAAAACCAACCAGACCTAACAAATGAAGAGGAAAAAGGCAGTCTATCTGAAAAAGAATTCAGAATAATGATAGTAAAGATGATCCCAAATCTTGGAAATAGAATAGAGAAAATGCAAGAAACATTTAACAAGGACCTAGAAGCACTAAAGATGAAACAAGAAACGATGAACAACACAATAAGTGAAATTAAAAATACTCTAGAAAGGTTCAATGGCAGAATAACTGAGGCAGAAGAACGGATAAGTGACTTGGAAGATAAAACAGTGGAAATAACTACTGCAGAGCAGAATAAAGAAAAGAGAATGAGGACCTCCCTGGTGGCGCAGTGGTTGAGAGTCTGCCGGCCGATGCAGGGGACACGGGTTCGTGCCCTGGTCCGGGAGGATCCCACATGCCGTGGAGCAGCTGGGCCCGTGAGCCTTGGCCGCTGGGCCTGCGTGTCCGGAGCCTGTGCTCCGCAACGGGAGAGGCCACAACAGTGAGAGGCCCACATACCGCACAAAAAAAAAAAAAAAGAAAAAAGAATGAAAAGAACTGAGGACAGTCTCAGAGACCTCTGGGACATTAAAAGCACCAACATTCGAATTATAGGGTTTCCAGAAGAAGAAGAGAAAAACAAAGGGACTGAGAAAATATTTGAAGAGATTATAGTTGAAAACTGCCCTAATATGGGAAAGGAAATAATCAAGTCCAGGAAGCACAGAGTCCCATACAGGATAAACCCAAGGAGAAATACGCAAAGACACATACTAAGCAAACTGTCAAAATTTAAATACAAAGAAAACATATTAAAAGCAGCAAAGGAAAAACAACAAATAATACACAAGGGAATCCCCATAAGTTTAACAGCTGATCTTTCAGCAGAAACTCTGCAAGCCAGAACGGACTGGCAGGACATATTTAAAGTGATGAAGGAGAAAAACCTGCAACCAAAATTACTCTATCCAGCAAAGCTCTCATTCAGATTTGATGGAGAAATTAAAACCTTTACAGACAAGCAAAAGCTGAGACAGTTCAGCACCACCAAACCAGCTTTACAACAAATGCTAAAAGAACTTCTCTAGGCAAGAAACATTAGAGAAAGAAAAGACCTACAATAACGAACCCAAAACAATTAAGAAAATGGGAACAGGAACATACATATAGATAATTACCCTAAATGTAAATGGACTAAATGCTCCCACCAAAAGACACAGATTGGCTGAATGGATACAAAAACAAGACCCATATATATGCTGTCTACAAGAGACCCACTTCAGACCTAGAGAAACAAACAGACTGAAAGTAAGGGGATGGAAAAAGGTACTCCATGCAAGTGGAAACCAAAAGAAAGCTGGAGTAGCAATTCTCATATCAGACAAAATAGACTTTAAAATAAAGACTATGAGAAGAGACAAAGAAGGACACTACATAATGATTAAGGGATCGATCCAAGAAGAAGATATAACAATTGTAAATATTTATGCACCCAACATAGGAGCACCTCAATACATGAGGCAAATACTAACAGCCATAAAAGGGGAAATCGACAGTAACACATTCATAGTAGGGGACTTCGACACCCCACTTTCACCAATGGACAGATCATCCAAAATGAAAATAAATAAGGAAACACAAGCTTTAAATGATACATTAAACAAGATGGACTTAATTGATATTTATAGGACATTCCATCCAAAAACAAAAGAATACACATTTTTCTCAAGTGCTCATGGAACATCCTCCAGGATAGATCATATCTTGGGTCACAAATCAATCCTTGGTAAATTTAAGAAAACTGAAATTGTATCAAGTATCTTTACCAACCACAACGCTATGAGACTAGATATCAATTACAGGAAGAGATCTGTAAAAAATACAAACACATGGAGGCTAAACAATACACTACTTAATAACGAAGTGATCACTGAAGAAATCAAAGAGGAAATCAAAAACTAACTAGAAACAAATGACAATGGAGACACAATGACCCAAAACCTATGGGATGGAGCAAAAGCAGTTGTAAGAGGGAAGTTTACAGCAATACAGTCCTACCTTAAGAAACAGGAAACATTTCGAATAAACAACCTAACCTTGCACCTAAAGCAATTAGAGGAAGAAGAACAAAAAAACCCCAAAGTTAGCAGAAGGAAAGAAATCATAAAAATCAGATCAGAAATAAATGAAAAAGAAATGAAGGAAACGATAGCAAAGATCAATAAAACTAAAAGCTGGTTCATTGAGAAGATAAACAAAATTGATAAACCATTAGCCAAACTCATCAAGAAAACAAAGGAGAAGACTCAAATCAATAGAATTAGAAATGAAAAAGGAGAAGTAACAACTGACACTGCAGAAATACAGAAGATCACAACAAATTACTACAAGCAACTCTATGCCAATAACATGGACAACCTGGAAGAAATGGACAAATTCTTAGAAATGCACAACCTGCCAAGACTGAATCAG
>NW_020838851.1:0-8860 GCF_003676395.1 Aethalodelphis obliquidens
GATAGACAACCCAGAGATAAACCCACACACATATGGCCACCTTATCTATGATAAAGGAGGCAGGAATGTACAGTGGAGAAAGGACAGCCTCTTCAATAAGTGGTGCTGGGAAAACTGGACAGGTGCATGTAGAAGTATGAGATTAGAACACTCCCTAACACCATACACAAAAATAAGCTCAAAATGGATTAAAGACCTAAATGTAAGGCCAGAAACTATCAAACTCTTAGAGGAAAACATAGGTAGAACACTCTATGACATAAATCACAGCAAGATGCTTTCTGACCCACCTCCCAGAGAAATGGAAATAAAAACAAAAATAAACAAATGGGACCTAATGAAACTTCAAAGCTTTTGCACAGCAAAGGAAACCATAAACAAGACCAAAAGACAACCCTCAGAATGGGAGAAAATATTTGCAAATGAAGCAACTGACAAAGGATTAATCTCCAAAATATACACGCAGCTCATGCAGTTCAATATCAAAAAAAGAAACAACCCAATCCAAAAATGGGCAGAAGACCTAAATAGACATTTCTCCAAAGAAGATATACAACCTGCCAACAAACACATGAAAGAATGCTCAACTTCTTTAATCATTAGAGAAATGCAAATCAAAACTACAATGAGATATCATCTCACACCAGTCAGAATGGTCATCATCAAAAAATCTAGGAACAATAAATGCTGGAGAGGGTGTGAAGAAAAGGGAACACTCTTGCACTGCTGGTGGGAATGTGAATTGGTACAGCCACTATGGAGAACAGTATGGAGGTTCCTTATAAAACTACAACTAGAACTACCATATGACCCAGCAATCCCACTACTGGGCATATACCTTGAGAAAACCGTAATTCAAAAAGAGTCATGTACCAAAATGTTCATTGCAGCTCTATTTACAATAGCCTGGAGATGGAAACAACCTAAGTGTCCATCATCAGATGAATGGATAAAGAAGATGTGGCACATATATACAACAGAATATTACTCAGCCATAAAAAGAAATGAAATTGAGCTATGTAATGAGGTGGATGGACCTAGAGTCTGTCATACAGAGTGAAGTAAGTCAGAAAGAGAAAGACAAATACCATATGCTAACACATATATATGTAATTTAAGAAAAAAAATGTCATGAAGAACCTAGGGGTAAGACAGGAATAAAGAGACAGACCTACTAGAGAATGGACTTTAGGATATGGGGAGGGGGAAGGCTAAGCTGTGACAAAGCGAGAGAGTGGCATAGACATATATACACTACCAAATGTAAAACAGATAGCTAGTGGGAAGCAGCCGCATAGCACAAGATCAGCTCAGTGCTTTGTGACCACCTAGAGGGGTGGGATAGGGAGGGTGGGAGGGAGACGCAAGAGGGAAGAGATGTGGGAACATATGTATATGTATAACTGATTCACTTTGTTATACAGCAGAAACTAACACACTCTTGTAAAGCAATTATACTCCAATAAAGATGTAAAATAAATAAATAAATATAATAAAATTTAGTAACTCATTAGAGTACTAAATACACATTTGATACTGATACTCATTTGATACTAAGTACTCATTTGATACTGATTCTTTAAAAATTATAATAAATGGTATATTATCTTATAAAAATAAAATAAAATAAAATGTAAGTATCAGAGCATTAACTCATATGCAGAAGCATCAAAATAAGAATTCTCTAATTTCGTGGCTTGCACGTGGGTATGTATTTCGCTCTTACCATAACAATGAAAACACCGCACAGAATGTACGTAGCTGGTTTTATTTCACTTCTTGACAACCGCACTGTCTACTATCACTCTCTCCACTTCAGCTTCCTGATGAGTGAGGAATGTTTGGAAGGAAAAGGAATTATGGGCTGCCCTATCTTTCCTTTTCCTTCTGTGTCATCATTTTCAGCATAAGCAGTTGGCTAATCTAGGGAACAAGAATATGATAGGATTCCTCAATCGTTTGTGTTTTTTAGAACAGTTTGTCTTCTGTGTTTGAAGCAAGTTTTGGTTATTGGGGCTATCAGCACACTGCTTAATCAGTCATAGGGTAGCACATTTACCACGGAACTCCCACTCTGCACTCACTGTGGGGACAGATTTCCATACTGGGAGGTGAGGGCACCACTATGCAAACAGTTAGGAAGTCAACGGGTGCAGATGTGCACGTTAATGTATCTCCTCTGCTTGTCTGCATGCTCCATCCACCCACTGGACTTCACCCAATAGATACAACTCAAAAGATATTTAAGAGTTTAAAAATGGCAACAGCAGATCATTAAACCAAGCTCAAGGTCCTTCTGAGCATGGGTCAATGTGTGACTGCACAGGTCACACACCCAGGAAGCTGGCCCTGACAGACGCATGGAAGTAGAAAAGTAGATTTCTGGTTTAGGGGAAGTTGATGAATCTTGTTGGTCTTTAACATAAGGCATAAGCAGAAAAACCTAGAGAAATAAATTGGGCCAGATCCTAGAGAGCCCTGAAGGCCACAGCCAGCAGTTTGGGCTTTATTTTGTATGCAGTGATGAGGACGGAGGTTTTGAGTGGAAAAGTGACATTATCTAGAGTGGGCTTTAAGGAAAGGAAGCTGGCAGCAACTTGTAAAGTGCACAGGGAAGGTAATATTGTGAAGTTGGGAAGGCAACATTGTGAAGTTGGGAAGGCACCGGCCCTGAAGTCATTCTAACAGTGCAGATGAGGACCAGAATAAAGGCTGTGGCTGGGAGTCAGGAGAGGGGCTCCAGACAAAGACACACTTTGAAATTCAATTTAGAGCTGTTCTTTCTGCACTGCTTGTCTGGTTTTGTTTTCAAACTTAAAAGTTTATTTTAAAAATAAGACTTACTTCTCCCTTTGGAATTCTGAAGTATCACATGTCTGTGAAAAAATTACTTCGGTTTCAGAAATTTACTTTGGAAGCTTAAGGCTGTCAATCAATTTACGAGCTATGCCCAGAGTCCTTGCGACTCTCAATGCTGCCCTCCCTGGAAACAGTGCTAAGAACGTCCCAATGCCTGGTGAGATGCTAGAAAACCAAGCTTTATGTAAGTATCAATAGGATTTAAAAGTTTTCCACCTTAAATAAATTCCTTTTGTCTATTTTGGACTGTACGGAAGTGATGTAGTGAGGGTAAAATTAAAATCTAACTGAAAACATCCTTTCTGGAATTAGAGGATTAAGCTCTACCTTCAACCAGTCTTATCAGACCTTTGGAGGTGAGCCTGTGAAAAGGGATTCATGGCAGCCCACAGGAGCAGAGTTATGTTCTGGTGAGCTGTGTGTAAGGTAGTTAGATGAAATTTGGCCTGGCCCTGATCTAACTCCCAGTCCCGGATAGGGTAGAGCCACATCTGTATTTATTTATGGTGTCAAAAAGGCACATGCAAGGGAGGAGTTGGGCAGGGCTTTCTACTTCACACCTTGTTGGGAATATTCCTTGACAATTGGTGGGTATAAACAAAAACTGGTGTGTGACCATCAAATGCTTTGCTTGGTTTTGCCCCATTAACTCAAAACGTTTACTGAGGCCCAAGTACCAGAGACTTTTCAAAATAAAAAGGATTTCTTATTTTGGCAGAAGGAAATTTTGCCTTGGTTTTGAGGAAGAGAAGTTTTAAAATATTTCATCCATGACTCCAAACAAGGGCAACGTGCTTGATGCAAAGTTGTAAAACGCTTCTCACAACAAATCCTGAGTCTGAAGACACTGTAACTGTCTCAATACCTTTGTCTCTCTGAAGCCCTTGATTACACTATCTCATTTCCTTTCTCTTGTGTTCAAGGACGATCCCAGTGGTTCTGATTTCTTTGTTGCACAACGGCACGACTACAAACAGTTGCTGGGCCACCAGCCCTTTCTACAGAGGTGGGCTTCTTTTTGTGGTAGGATTGCTTAGTGCTTCAGCTGACAGACTCTCCAGACTTAAAGAGGGCATATGTCAATGTCTGGGCATGAGAAGTGTCCAGAGGAGCATAGTCAGGGCTCACTGCAGCATCTTGCAGGACCTGGAAGTCCTCAGGGCTGGCACTGTGTGACAGTGCATTTATCTTGGTAAAGCAAGGATTCTCAACAAGAGTCAATTTTGCCCCTAGGGGACATTTGAAAATGCCCATAGGTATTTTTGATTGTCAAGACTGGTGTTGAGGGCCATGCTACTGGCATTTAGAGAGTGGAGGCTAGGGATTCTGCTAAACCTCCCACAATTCATAGGACAGCCCCCACAAAAAAAGGAGGTATTGGCCAGTGTCCTTGTCCCCGCAGTGAGCCACAGCCACTCCCCGCCTCTGCATGAGACTCTCCAACACTAGCAGGTATGCTTAAGTTATAAGAAGAGGGTGCAGGGGAATATGGCGTAAGAGTAAGACGTGGAGATCACCTTCCTCCCCAAAGATACATCAGAAATACATCTACACGTGGAACAGCTCCTACAGAACACCTACTGAACGCTAGTAGAAGACCTCAGACCTCCCAAAAGACAAGAAACTCCCCACGTACCTGGGTAGGGCAAAAGAAAAAAGAATAAACAGACACAAAAGAATAGGGACGGGACCTGAACCAGTGCGAGGGAGCTGTGAAGGAGTAAAGGTTTCCACACACTAGGAAGCCCCTTTGAGGGCAGAGACTGCGGATGGCGGAGGGGGGAAGCTTCGGAGCCGCAGTGGAGAGCACAACAACAGGGGTGCAGAGGGCAAAGAGGAGACATTCCCGCACAGAGGATCGGTGCCGACCAGCACTCACCAGCCAGAGAGGCTTGTCTGCTCACCCGCCGAGCTGAGGCTCGGGCTTCGGTCAGAGTGCAGGGCGAGGACTGGGGTTGGCGGCATGAACACAGCCTGAAGGGGGCTAGTGCGCCACGGCTAGCCGGGAGGGAGTCCGGAGAACAGTCTGGGCCTCCTGAAGAGGCAAGAGACTTTTTCTTCCCTCTTTGTTTCCTGGTGCGTGAGGAGAGGGGATTAAGAGCGCTGCTTAAAGGAGCTTCAGAGACGGATGCAAGCTGCCGCTAACAGCGCGGACCCGAGACACAGGCATGAGACACTAAGGCGGCTGCTGCTGCCACCAAGAAGCCTGTGTGCTAGCACAGGTCACTATCCACACCTCCCTTCCAGGGAGCCTATGCAGCCCGCCACTGCCAGGGTCCCGGGATCCACGGACAACTTCCCCAGAAGAACGCACGGCGCGCCTCGGGCTGGTGCAACGACATGCTGGCCTCGGCCACCGCAGGCTCGCCCCACATCCGCACCCCAACCTCCCCCAGGCCTGAGTGAGCCAGAGCCCCTGAACGAGCGGCTCCTTTAACCCCGTCCTGTCTGAACGAAGAACAGACGCCCCCCGGCGACCTATACGCGGAGGTGGGGCCAAATCCAAAACTGAGCCCCAGGAGCTGTGCAAACAAAGAAGAGAAAGGGAAATCTCTCCCAGCAGCCTCAGGAGCAGTGGATTAAAGCTCCACAATCAACTTCATGTACCCTGCATCTGTGGAATACATGAATAGACAATGAATCATCTCAAATTGAGGAGGTGGACTTTGAGAGCAACATTTATGATTTTTTCCCCTTTTTGTCTTTTTGTGAGCGTGTATGTGTATGCTTCTGTGTGAGATTTTGTCTGTATGGCGTTGCTTTCACCATTTGTCCTAGGGTTCTATCCGTCCGTTTTTTTTTTTTTACTTAAAAAAATTATTTCTTCTTAATAATTATTATTTTAATAACTTTATTTTCTTATTTTATTTTAATCCCTTTCTTCCTTTCTTTCTTTCTTTTCTTTCTCTCTCTCTCTCTCCCTCCCTCCCCCCTCCTTCCCACCCTCTCTCTCTCTCTCTCTCGCTCTCTTTTTCTTTCTTTCTTTCTACTTTTTTTCCCTTTTATTCTGAGCCATGTGGATGAAAGGCTCTTGGTGCTGCAGCCAGGAGTCACTGCTGCGCCTCTGAGGTGGGAGAGCCAACTTCAGGACACTGGTCCACAAGAGACCTCCCAGCTCCACATAATATCAAACGGTGAAAATCTCCCAGGGATCTCCATGGCAACACCAACACCCAGCTTCACTCAACAACCAGCAAACTACAGTGCTGGACACCCTATGCCAAACAACTAGCAAGACAGGAACACAACACCACCCATTAGCAAAGAGGCTGCCTAAAATCATAATAAGGCCACAGACACCCCAAAACACACCAACAGATGTGGACCTGCCCACCAGAAAGACAAGATCCAGCCTCATCCACCAGAACACAGGCACTAGTCCCCTCCACAAGGAAGCCTACACAACCCTCTGAACCAACTTTAGCCACTGAGGACAGACACCAAAAACAACAGGAACTACGAACCTGCAGCCTGCAAAAAGGAGACCCCAAACACAGTAAGATAAGCAAAATGAGAAGACAGAAAAACACACAGTAGATGAAGGAGCAAGATAAAAACCAACCAGACCTAACAAATGAAGAGGAAAAAGGCAGTCTATCTGAAAAAGAATTCAGAATAATGATAGTAAAGATGATCCAAAATCTTGGAAATAGAATAGAGAAAATGCAAGAAACATTTAACAAGGACCTAGAAGCACTAAAGATGAAACAAGAAACGATGAACAACACAATAAGTGAAATTAAAAATACTCTAGAAAGGTTCAATGGCAGAATAACTGAGGCAGAAGAACGGATAAGTGACTTGGAAGATAAAACAGTGGAAATAACTACTGCAGAGCAGAATAAAGAAAAGAGAATGAGGACCTCCCTGGTGGCGCAGTGGTTGAGAGTCTGCCGGCCGATGCAGGGGACACGGGTTCGTGCCCTGGTCCGGGAGGATCCCACATGCCGCGGAGCAGCTGGGCCCGTGAGCCTTGGCCGCTGGGCCTGCGTGTCCGGAGCCTGTGCTCCGCAACGGGAGAGGCCACAACAGTGAGAGGCCCACATACCGCACAAAAAAAAAAAAAAAGAAAAAAGAATGAAAAGAACTGAGGACAGTCTCAGAGACCTCTGGGACATTAAAAGCACCAACATTCGAATTATAGGGTTTCCAGAAGAAGAAGAGAAAAACAAAGGGACTGAGAAAATATTTGAAGAGATTATAGTTGAAAACTGCCCTAATATGGGAAAGGAAATAATCAAGTCCAGGAAGCACAGAGTCCCATACAGGATAAACCCAAGGAGAAATACGCAAAGACACATACTAAGCAAACTGTCAAAATTTAAATACAAAGAAAACATATTAAAAGCAGCAAAGGAAAAACAACAAATAATACACAAGGGAATCCCCATAAGTTTAACAGCTGATCTTTCAGCAGAAACTCTGCAAGCCAGAACGGACTGGCAGGACATATTTAAAGTGATGAAGGAGAAAAACCTGCAACCAAAATTACTCTATCCAGCAAAGCTCTCATTCAGATTTGATGGAGAAATTAAAACCTTTACAGACAAGCAAAAGCTGAGACAGTTCAGCACCACCAAACCAGCTTTACAACAAATGCTAAAAGAACTTCTCTAGGCAAGAAACATTAGAGAAAGAAAAGACCTACAATAACGAACCCAAAACAATTAAGAAAATGGGAACAGGAACATACATATAGATAATTACCCTAAATGTAAATGGACTAAATGCTCCCACCAAAAGACACAGATTGGCTGAATGGATACAAAAACAAGACCCATATATATGCTGTCTACAAGAGACCCACTTCAGACCTAGAGAAACAAACAGACTGAAAGTAAGGGGATGGAAAAAGATATTCCATGCAAGTGGAAACCAAAAGAAAGCTGGAGTAGCAATTCTCATATCAGACAAAATAGACTTTAAAATAAAGACTATGAGAAGAGACAAAGAAGGACACTACATAATGATTAAGGGATCGATCCAAGAAGAAGATATAACAATTGTAAATATTTATGCACCCAACATAGGAGCACCTCAATACATGAGGCAAATACTAACAGCCATAAAAGGGGAAATCGACAGTAACACATTCATAGTAGGGGACTTCGACACCCCACTTTCACCAATGGACAGATCATCCAAAATGAAAATAAATAAGGAAACACAAGCTTTAAATGATACATTAAACAAGATGGACTTAATTGATATTTATAGGACATTCCATCCAAAAACAAAAGAATACACATTTTTCTCAAGTGCTCATGGAACATCCTCCAGGATAGATCATATCTTGGGTCACAAATCAATCCTTGGTAAATTTAAGAAAACTGAAATTGTATCAAGTATCTTTACCAACCACAACGCTATGAGACTAGATATCAATTACAGGAAGAGATCTGTAAAAAATACAAACACATGGAGGCTAAACAATACACTACTTAATAACGAAGTGATCACTGAAGAAATCAAAGAGGAAATCAAAAACTAACTAGAAACAAATGACAATGGAGACACAATGACCCAAAACCTATGGGATGGAGCAAAAGCAGTTGTAAGAGGGAAGTTTACAGCAATACAGTCCTACCTTAAGAAACAGGAAACATTTCGAATAAACAACCTAACCTTGCACCTAAAGCAATTAGAGGAAGAAGAACAAAAAAACCCCAAAGTTAGCAGAAGGAAAGAAATCATAAAAATCAGATCAGAAATAAATGAAAAAGAAATGAAGGAAACGATAGCAAAGATCAATAAAACTAAAAGCTGGTTCATTGAGAAGATAAACAAAATTGATAAACCATTAGCCAAACTCATCAAGAAAACAAAGGAGAAGACTCAAATCAATAGAATTAGAAATGAAAAAGGAGAAGTAACAACTGACACTGCAGAAATACAGAAGATCACAACAAATTACTACAAGCAACTCTATGCCAATAACATGGACAACCTGGAAGAAATGGACAAATTCTTAGAAATGCACAACCTGCCAAGACTGAATCAG
>NW_020838852.1:0-8858 GCF_003676395.1 Aethalodelphis obliquidens
ATAAAACTATGATAGGTTCAGATTATCACTCTATTCCATTAGGCCTTTGGATTTTGTTCCAATTAGCTTTTGAGGCAAGGATTACATTCTTAATTATCCTTGCATCCCTTTGGATCACCAGTGATGGTGGTAAGGATGAAGATACTTTCTGAATGCAGAAATTCTTGTATATAAATGATCTTAAAATTAGTTGAATGCCTTGCTGGACATAAATAACTTGGTTAAAGGAATTCTCTTCTCTTGCTGTAGGTGCACATTAAAGATCCACAACCATGACTGACTCCAAGTACTTCACAACCAATAAAAAAGGTAAGTATGAGAACCTGATCACAGCCTTTTTTGAAGATTCTTCAAAAGTTGTGGTGTAAGATTGTTCCAAGTAGAATGCTCCTGACCTCTTCAGACATGTATGTCTTGGACCATCTCACTGGGGATATCCTACAGAAAAGTGTATTGAGTAAATTATTAAAGTATGGGTTTTTAAAGATACGGCTGTGGTGCACATCATTTTGACTTGAAGGTTTTAGTGAAAGGAAGAGATCCAAGATTGATCCATTGAAGATTGATAGATCTGAGGAGGGTAAAAGGAAGAAGCACATTTATTTTCTCTTTTTTAAAAAAATCGAGTGTAATTGGTTTACAATGTTGTGTTCATTTCTGGTGCACAGCAAAGTGATTCAGGTGTGTGTGTGTGTATATATGTATGTGTGTGTGTGTGTGTGTGTGTGTGTATGTATACATATATATATTCTTTTTCAGATTCTTTCCCATCATAGGTTATTACAAGATATTGAATATAGTTCCCTGTGCTATACAGTAGGACCTTGTCGTTTATTTAATACATACTAGTTTGTATCTGCTAATCCCAAGGTCCTGATTTATCCCTTCCTCCCCTCCTGTTTGGTAACCATAAGTTTATTTTCTGTGTCTGTGAGTGTTTCTGTTTTGTAAATAAGTCCATTTGTATCTTTTTAGAT
Organism: Aethalodelphis obliquidens; assembly: GCF_003676395.1. NCBI lineage: Eukaryota > Metazoa > Chordata > Mammalia > Artiodactyla > Delphinidae > Aethalodelphis > Aethalodelphis obliquidens. The sequence goes on from NW_020838852.1 coordinate 978, forward strand.
TCCACGTATAAGTGATACCATATATTTGTCTTTCTTTGTCTGACTTACTTCACTTAGTATGGTAATTTCTGGGTCCATCCATGTTCCTGAAAATGGCAGTATTTCATTCTTTTTTATGGCTGAATAATACTCCATAGTATATATAAACCATATCTTCTTTATCCATTCATCTGTGGATGGATGGACACTTAGGTTGCTTCCATGTCCTGACTATTGTAAATAGTGCTGCCGTGAACATTGGGGTGCATGTATCTTTTCGAATTAGACTTTTCTCTGGATATATACCCAAGAGTGGGTTTGTTGGATCATATGGTAACTCTAGTTTTTTAAGGAACCTCCATAGTGTTTTCCATAGTGGTTGCACCAAATTCTTTTAATTTTTTACTTGGAAATAAACATTTTATTACAAGGAGTACTACTAAAGCAATACAGCAATAAAAAGTAAAAATGAAAGTTCCCTCCCTCCCTATTCCTGTTCCTGATGGGAACTCGGTATGTATCCTCAGTCATTTCTATGCATGTATTAATACATATGATTTTTAAAATTTTTAACGAAAAATGATTATGCAAAACAATGCATGGAAATTTGATATTTTCTTATCCTTCCACAGATGATGATTTCATATCATCATTTCTGAATTATGGCTGCCAAAAGGCATAATCTCAGTGTAATCATGAGGGAACACCTATGACAGCTGAGGGTGTTCTAGAAAATGACTGGCCTGTACTTTTTTAAAATGTCATTATCATGAAAGACAAAGGCTGACCAGCTGTTTCAGATTAAAGGAGACTAAAGAGACATGACAGTAAGTGTAGTGCATGATCCTGCATTGGATCCTGGCCCAAGGAGGATGGGGGTAAAGTTACTATAAAAGACTTTATCAAGATCTTTGAATAAGGTTTATAGATTAGATAATGACAGTATATCACTGTTAAACTTCCTGATTTTCATTATTGTATTATAGCTATGTAACATAATTCCTTGTTCTTAGAAGTTATACACTGACATATTTAGAGCTAAAGAGACATGATGTCTACAGTTTACTTATTCAGTGAATCAGAAAAAAATGTATAAATATATAAAAAGTATGATAAAGCAAATGTGGCATAATGTTAGCAGATGGGGAATTTTGCAACTTTTCTTTAAGATTAAAATGATTTCAAAAGGAAAAGAAAATGGGAGGGCACACATAGTGGCCTGGAGCACCAGAAAATTTTCTAGAAAGCACAAGCATATTTCTGTCGTTTGGAGTTATTTAAGGGTAAACTTCTATTATAATACAGAAAACACCATAGAGAGTTGCTTAATTACATTAGCTACTAGTCCATGGCTTTCAGCCTTGCCTGCACATTGGAATTGCCCAGTGAAGTAAAAGACAATAGGTGATGTCCAGTCCTACCCCTGCAGATATCCTGATTTCTTTGGTGTGGGATATGGCCTAGACGTGGGTTTTTTTTAAAAAGCTCCCCAGAATTTTCTGATGTGTAGCCGAGATTGAGAACTGTTGCTAGCTGCTAGCAATGCTTGGTAGATTTGATTCAGGGGAAAAGGAGGGGGGGAAGATAAGAATTTAATAAAACTGTAGTATGTATGAGATACCTTGCCTCCGTGCTCCTCCTTGGCTCCACCCAACTTCTTGCTGTTTTTACTGCTTATAGCGTACAAAAGCATTTAGCCCCTTGTCATTCATTTTCAGCTTTTTTTCTTATTCTCTTATCATTCTGAAATGTATTTATTTCTTCTGTTAACATTTTGTGTGCTTTGATGACCAAGATGTTTCTATAATAACACAAAAAGATGTAATTTTAAAACTCACCTAATTTTTCAAACCTTCACTTATAATGGGTCCTGGTAACCTTTTTTTAATTCAGGGATTTTTATAAAGGTTTGAGACTTACAGATGAATCATGGCTGGGTAAATACCACATTTTAAAAAATGGATAGACTGTGTTCCTTTTACTTCCTGTAACACCCACCAGAACTGCCACTGGAGCATATTCTTTACGTTTATGCTGTTGGAGTTGGAATAATTTCAGTTATATCCTGTTTTGATTCTTCAGCTCCTGCTGCTATTCACAATTCAGATTTTCTGAAACCGTGCTGCTTGTCCTTTACTGTTTTCAGAAGTAAATGATGGGAACCCTAAGAGCTGGATTTGGCAGCAGAGGACTTGGAGAAGAGGAGAGTGACTCTTTAAAGGGCCCAGCTTTTCTGTCTGTGCTATTTTTGCAGCTGTCAAATAAAAGGGTGATTTTTGTAACAGTTTGTTTGCTTTGTTAGCGATGGATTTTGATGTAACAGGCTTTTTTAGTGCTCAACTTCTGTGCTTCTTGCCAGTTCATCCTTCCCATTTAGAGGCTTCAGCAGATCACCTAGTTTGCTGCCCCCACTATTTCTGTACTGGTGAACGAGGTTAAAGTGAACATCAAGAACAGTCATAAAGGTGGAAGAAAATGAGGCAATTCTGTGGATTGAAAGTTGACGTGACAATAGTTAACTTCTTTTTCGTGGTCTTATAGTATATTTTCTTCTTTCTTTTAAAACCAGTTGAGGGTGGTTAACCTTTTTTCTTATTTCAGCTCCAGCTTTCTGAAGATAGGTGAGCCTGGGCCTTAAAATAGTGGTGACAGTCCTGGCATTTCACGGTGCAGGGCCTGAGCAGTCAGTCATTTAAGATTATACCTTTAGAAGTGACTCTGGTTTGTACCATTCTTGAAGCTTCAGGATTATTATTTCTGTTCTTAGATTGATTGAACAGGATAGGGCCTTAAAGCCCATTATCATCTTAAAGTACTAATTAGAGCAGTGATTCTCAACCCTGATTATACATTAGAATCACTTGAGGAAACTTTAAAAAATATGAACGTAGGAGTTCTACTCCTTGACATTCTGATTTATTTGGTCCAGAGTGGAGCCTGAGCATTGGCATTTCTAGATACTTCCCGGGTAATAGTGTGTAGCCAACGTTGAGAAACACTGGATTAAAGAGTCGGGAGAAACAGTTCTAAGGCCAGCTCTGTCACTCGCTCACTTAGTGACCTTTGAGCCTCAGTTGTTTGTGGAGTTGAGAGTAGGTGAATGAGGAGTCTCTTCTGGTTTGAAAACATTGATTTGTGAACCTGTTTCCTGCCTGCATTTATTTTTTTCCCAGGACTTTGAAATTCTGACAGGAGATCATCCCTCAGATGCCGTTCTCTCCCCATCGTAGTAAGATATCATGAGATATCTTTCCTTTTTCCCACTTCTGTGCTTCCTGAGATCTGGCTTACACCTTCCTCTCTGGCGATAACCCCAAAATAGCATCCTTATCAATGGGTTGGTTAATATTCTAGGGATTTGAACTGTACCTATCCTATAATTTTTAAATAATCTTATTTCAGTTGCAGTCCTGCCACTGGTCATCTGTTGTGTTACTTGCTGTATAGTACAGTGTTCTGCTCTAGTTCTCTGATCCTGGGACCTCACCCGTTTGTTGTCTTTTAGGAGAAGTCTTTGAATTAAAGGCTGAACTCAACAGTGAAAAGAAAGAAAAGAAGAAGGAGGCTGTGAAGAAAGTGATTGCTGCTATGACTGTGGGGAAAGATGTTAGGTAAGGGTAATCTCTTCTGCTTTGCTCATTTTAGACTCTTACTCTATGGCTTTTACTGCCTTTTTTTTTTTTTTTTTAAGCAGAGGTCTTCTTAGAAGCCCACATGATTTAAATCTATTTATTTATTTATTTATTTATGGCTTTGTTGGGTCTTCGTTTTTGTGCGAGAGCTTTCTCTAGTTGTGGCAAGCGGGGGCCACTCTTCACTGCGGTGCGCGGGCCTCTCACTCTCGCAGCCTCTCTTGTTGCGGAGCACAGGCTCCAGACGCGCAGGCTCAGTAGTTGAGTAGTTGTGACGCATGGGCCCAGTTGCTCCGCGACATGTGGGATCTTCCCAGACCAGGGCTCGAACCCGTGTCCCCTGCCTTGGCAGGCAGATTCTCAACCGCTGCACCACCAGGGAAGCCCTACTGCTTTTTATTTAAAGCTATTACAGTCAGAACGTATAAGAATGAGTTTGTCCCACTGGGAACATCAGGAAGTGTAGTTGCTTTTATATTAACTCTGTGACTTAGTTTTTTTTTTTTTGAGTGAAACGAGTTTGATTTCACTTGCATACAGATCTAGCATAAAACCTCCTGAGAGCTGACACAGTTACAAATCTGTTGCTGAGGTAGTTTTAGAAGATGATAAAAATACACAGAAGCAGAAGCCCATGTGTACTTTAATTGGCTCAAGCCAGTGCCCTCAACTTTACAACTCTGCCTTTAATTGCCGAATTCAAGATGAAAATCAGTGGTAACAAAATCCAAAGGGTCTTTTTTGTTTTTCCTCCCTTTTTTCCTGTAATTTAGGAAGGCCATTTGGAAATAAATAAGGATTGTCTGCAGGCCCCTGAGGATTCCCGAGATCCTTTCCATGAAATCCATGAAGTCAAAGCTATTCTTGTAATAATACTTAGGTGTTATTTACCCTTTTCACTGTGTTGACGTTTGCATGGCTGGTGCCTTAGTGTGAATTAAGGCAGTGGTGCCAAACTGTAAAAGTAGTCATTGTATTCTTCACCATCATGTGCTTGCAGGAAAAAGGGCAGTTTCACTTAGGACTGTCCTGCATGAAGCACTAAAAATTTATTTCAGTAAACCTTGAACCTTGAGTTCAGGTCTTTTTAATATTCTGTGTGATGAAATAGGAATTAGGCATAAAGTACTTCTACTGCATAGCACAGTGTGATGGTTGACTTGAAAAAAAGCCCTTGCACAATTGTTTGACTTGGGAACACCATTTCTTTGTGAAAGAAAGATTAACAGACAGAACTACAGTTAATCAGACTTCAGTATTTGGGAGACACTTTATAAAAAATGAGCAAAGTGAACCTGTCACTTCAAGGGAAAAAATTTGACAGTAGATAAATTTCGACTTTAAAGTAAGAATTAGAGTGTTGGAAAACTTGTATCTCCCATTGTGAGCTTGATAGCTTCCCAATACTTAGAGATTTTTCTGATGAGATTGGTGGTGAAATTAATGACTGTGATTATTTGCTGCTGTATAATGAAATATGCCACCATAGAGAAGATCTGCATAACTCATTGAACCAATATTTTCCAAATGACCAGTGCATACATCACAAAATTATGCATGGGTAAAATATCCATTCAAAATAGTGATAAATGAATGGATTTTAATGCAACCAAGTACAGAAAGTTTATTGATATGCTTTCAGATTCCATATTGTACCTAACTTTTAAGAAACTACCATTTGTGGACTAAAAACAAAAAGAAAAACAACCATTTGTCTAGCTTTAATGTATCAAAGGAGAACATCCAGTTATATGAAAAGCTATTAAAATACTCTTCTATTTTCCAATTTATATACGTGTATGCAAGTGGATTTTCTTCTTACACTTCAGCTAAACAACATTCTACAACAGGTTGAATGCAGGAGCATGTGTGAGAATCCAGCTGTTTTTGTTTAAAGTAGACATTAAAGAGATTGGCAAAAATTAAAACAATGTCATCTTAATTTAAGAAAATAAGTAAAATAGGTAGATTTTTACTTTAAAATATTTATGTTAATATGAAATGCATTGATTTTCCTTTTATTAGTTGGGTCAAATGCTGCTGATAAGAAATGGATGAGTGCAAGAATGCCAAGTAAATTGCAGCATCTAGTGGTGGATGTGAGGTGTAGTAACTCAAACATCTGAGAAGGTCCTAAGGCTAATGATGACCTTCCTAATGTCATTAAGAAAAGGGAAGTTTAAATTTAAGTGCATTCTGTGTCAGGCACAGGGACAGATGCGTTTACTTACAATGTTTTTTATAGTCCTCGTGTCTTCTGAACTAGCGGTTATTCTGAATCAGAAGTTATTCCATGTTAGAAATCAAGCAGTGTATACTTGGAGAGGCTAAAGAATAATCCCAAAGTCATACAGCTAGTGGTAATGTAGCCAGGATTCTAACCTAGGGTCTGAGTCCCAATACCTGTTACTGGTCACTTCCTTCATGGGTGTATATATACAATAGAATCTAAATGTGTACATGGCACACACGTTTAGAACTGTTTCATTTTCTGAAAATGGTTAAAATTTTGAACAAAGGTCCTCATTATCTGAGAACTGTTTTAATAAGGAAACTAATCAAATAAGTTCCCACTGGTCAGGGATGGAAGAATATGTGCATTAAAAAGCATAACAACTGTAGTGCTTTGAACTGCAAAGAATTGATATGAAAAATTATGGTTAATGTTTTTGTGTGACATAGTGATTTTTTTAAAAAAGTTTGTAAAGATATACACTAAAATATTATATATGAAATGTATGTGCAGGATTTGTTTAGAAATTGTTTAGAGCAACTAGATGGGGTAGGGAGTGGGGGAAGACAAGTGGGTTGAGGTTGTGTATGAAACAAGATCGGGTATGTATCAATATTTGTTTGCAGCTGGGTGATGGACACATGGGTTCATTAAACTGCTGTCTCTAATCTGAAAATTTTCATAGCAAAAAGTTTTTTAAAAATCTATTTTTAGACATCTTCTTGGGACCATTATTATAAATTCTTTAGTAATTCATTTCTGTGGTAAGTATTATCACTAGTGGACATTTGTGCTCACATCGAATCACTTTTTAAATTAAGGCTGTTTTTTTGTGTTCTGTCCAACAGCCTGGCATCAACATCTGTTCGCTTTCCCTTCCTCTTTTCTCAGCTGTCTCTTTCCAGATGTAGTGAATTGTATGCAGACTGACAACCTGGAACTAAAGAAGCTCGTGTATCTCTACTTGATGAACTATGCCAAGAGTCAGCCAGACATGGCCATCATGGCTGTCAACAGCTTTGTGAAGGTAACTTTTTCCCAGGGACTCAAGAACGGTCTCTTCTACCTCAGAAAACCTTTTCAGAAGTGTCTCTTGATATGGTTAGTGTCTGCATTGCAAATAAGCAACCTCTGTTCCAAAAGAGGGCCTCTAGAGAAGTATTGGCCATTGAGTAGGAATATTCATGATTTAAGCATTCTGTATGCTAGAGTTTGTCTTCCAGTTCAGACCATATGGTGAGCCTTCTGTCAGCTGGGCTTGGTGCATCCTTGCCAGGTGGGAGAAGAAAGCTAGGTGAAACCTCACTGTTTTATCTTCCAAGGCTGACAAATGTTGGGCATATCATTGTAGTGTCAGTAACCTGGGGTTTTACCTATTTTATCTTTGTAGAAATTATGCTTATGGTTCAGACGTAGTGGAAACTACAGGAGCTGCCTTTTAATTTTGTTTTATTGAATAGGTCTTACAGTAGTTGATTAACTTTTTTGTTATTGTGGAAATTTTCAAACATACTCAGGTTGAGGGAATAGTATAATAAATTCCTAAATATCTACCTTGTAGTTTCAGTAGTTACCAACCTATGGCCAGTTTTGTTTAATTTAACTCTCCATACATGCTTTCCTGACCCCCACCTTCTCTCCTACTGGATGATTTTAAAGCAAATCCCAAACATCTTAAGAATGAAAAACTCATTTAATCAGCTGATCATTAAAGAAAGTCCTTAATATTATTGGATATCCAGTCAGAATTCTCCTGTCATTAGATTTGATGAACACAGTAATAAGGTTGTTCTTATTAGGATTTTTGTTTTGTTTACTTCCTTTTCCTCTGCCTGGAATTTAGTCTACATTAAAAGCAAAAATCAGACAGCATTTCTAAAATTAGCTTCTATTAAATTGTTTTGGAAAATAAACATGCTTTCTTCCTCCTCATGGAATTTTTGTTCTTTTTCTGTGTTTAGCTACAATGTACAGGATCATTGTAACATTACATTCTTTCTGTCTGGTGATTCATAGATGGATGATATCATTGGAAAG
>NW_020838853.1:0-8858 GCF_003676395.1 Aethalodelphis obliquidens
AAAGATGAAATAAGGAAATTTGCAGACAAACAAAATTTAGAAAATATGTTCTCATCAGAACTGACTGAATTAAATTCTAAAGGGAGACCTGCAGGCAGAAGGAAGATTATCACAGATGAAAATAAGGACTTTATAAAGAATTATGTATAACAGAAAGGATAAATAAGTGGATAAACCTAAGTAAAATCTAACAGCACACAAGAGTAATAATAAAATATATCAAAAATTAGAATGCATTAAAACAAATGGAAGAGGAAAAAGAAGTAAAAGAAATTTAAGATCTCAGCATTGCTTGAGAAGCAGTAAAAGAGCTAATAAGTCATGGTACCTGTGTAACTGCTACTTATGTAAAAATAAGCTAATACAAGGGAAAATGGAATTTGAAGAAATCTCAAAGGAAGAAAGAAGAGCAAAAGGAACGTAACAAGGTGGGACAAATAGTAAACAAGGAGTAAACGGTCTATAAGAAAATACATTAACTGTAAATACTGAAATTAAAGGACAAGGATTATTGAAACAAACCAAAAACCTAATTCTGTGCCACCTACGAGAGACAAGAGTCAGATTGAAAATGAAAGGATTCAAAAATTATGTCATAACAACAATAAGTAAAATTGAAGAAGATTTTTTAATGTTAACATAGATTTGAAAGCAAAAAGTATCACTGGCGATAAGGCAGGATAATAAAACCCACTGTTACTTTACAAGGAATATATTATAAGTCTAAACTTCAATGCAATATATGAAGGGAAATTCCAAAAATCTAAGTAGAAATAGAAAAATCTAAATTACCTAGATCAGGAACATAGAACCACAACAACAAATCAGCAGATTATAGAAGATCTGAGTACCATCATTAAAAACTTTGGCCTAAATTTACATAAAACACTGCACCAACGATGATGGAATATATATATTATGCAGAAATTTTTAGGTGCACATGGCACATTTATAAAATTGACTATATTCTGGTTATAAAACAAGGCACTGAATAAGCAAGAAATTTAAACCTATATAACCAATATTTTACCAAATAGTTGGATACTTCTGATCATTATTTAGGTCAAAGATAAAGCCGCAATGGGAATTAGAATTTTATTAATTGAATGATAATGAAAATATGCCATAACAAAACCTGTGGGTTGCAAATAAAGCTGTGGTCACAGAGAAGTTTATGTATTCCAATTATACTCTCTAAATGTAAAACGGAAAAGAATAAAGCAACTAGAAGATAACCTATCACCCTGAGGTAGGCAGCTCCTGAACTGTACCTGGTGGGGAAGGCAGGGCAGAACTTCAGGAGGCCGGCTGAGAGCACGGTGAACACCATGTCAGGAGCAGTCTCCAAGAAAGAGAATTTAATGTACAAAGGAATGACTAAAATATATTTAAGAGCTAGCACCCTGACCCCTCTTAAGGATGACTTATGTTGCTGGGGAAAAAATAAGAAGTGCTCGATGTAGAAGGTGAATATCTCTATAATTCCCAGGAGAATCTTGGTACCAGGACCACACAATGAAGAACTTGGAGCCCCCGTGGCTAATCCAGCAGAGAGAAAAGGAGGAACAGAGATGCGAGAGAAAATAAAGGGAACTCTTGGTGCAATTTGGTGCTGCTGTAGGCCCAAGTCCAGGTATGTGCTCTCTGTCTCCACAGCTTAAATAAAAGCCACCATGTTCCTCAGTCTTTCAGGTACTTAGAATTTCTCTTTAGAACCTGAAAATGGGGTCAGGTTTCCTGTCTGCATTGCTACAGTACAAAATAGAGGAAGGATGTTTGAAATAGTTCTCCATCTGGCAGAGGAGGCCTTGAAGCTGTGAGCCACTCACTGCAAACCAGGAGGACATGAAGGATTCTTGAGCAGATCTGAAGCTACTGGGAGGCCTTTGAGGAGTTAAATCCCATAGTAAATACTGTACCTTCAATGGCCCCTTCTCCCTCTCTGTCCAGTCTTCCTCCACTCCCGTGGGGGCCCAAAGGGGTTAAATGAGCACTCTGATGTAGTCAATATAGCAAATTACTGGTATCTTCTATGGATTATTGAGATCATAAATGCCCTATATACAGTATTATGTAGAAAGCAAGAGAGTTGATATAATACTTATATAAAACCGTGAAGATGGAACTATCGTCCTTGGTCCTTACCATATAAACACACACACATAGACACACACACACTTAATGGAGATTGAAAATTTACTTATTTATTATTTTCCAAACCAACAGATGCACACCTAAATCTCCAATGGTAATGTCTATGATAAGCTTTTTTAGTCAGGGTATCATATGTAGACATAGCAGTTTCAATTCAAAATCAGGCTGCCACCTGTTAAATATACAGGAGTCCATGTTTATGTGCCACGATCCATCACTGTTGTGCTAAAGCCATGTAAGCAAATTAAATGGGGATATCTAGGAATCACGACTACTACATTTTTCATATCTCTGACAGTAATACACATCTCTTCAATAATTCCAGAAATGCAGTATTGCTGTTGATTTCAAGCTTGTTGGAATGGGAGACGAGTTCAGTTCAGTTTCATTTGGCTTTCCTACACAAATTTGAAAAGCAAGACAAGGGGTGTTCTATCACTAACTGTGTTTTTTCCACTTATATATCAGGAACGGGACAAATATCCACAAATTTCATTATGAACTGGTGAGCACACTGTGAGTTGGGCTTGGGTCAGAACTCAGTTTATCACCTGACATCCATATCTCTCATGCTAACAACTTGAGAGGGTATCATTTCTGTTTAATAGATGTTATTGATACCTCAGACCACTTATCTAGATGTTTTTGAAGTGTCTGAATGTTACCCCAGGTCAGTGTCAGATTCAATAATTCAGTTGCTGATTCAAGACTCGTATAAGATACACATATGCATGTGCATGTGCACACACACACACACATCCATTCATCCATCTATCTGTCATCTACCTATCTATATCTATAAATATTTTTTGACATAGCATTAAGTGAAAGAAGTGTGAGAACATTTCCCAGTTTGTGGATTTTCAATTTTCCCTTGTGAAGACTGAGTTGCTATATTTATAGAAACTTGAGAAGCTGGAGTTACTAGGTCTTCTTAATGATTCATACATTTGATCATAGTAAATATCTTTTAATCACTGATAGTATTTTTGACTTCTTTTTCTGATATTATTATAACTAAATCCATTTCTTTTTGATCAGTATTCTCCCCTTAGATTCTTTCTGTCACTTATACTTCAGACTTTCTATGTCCTGTTAAATTGGGTATGTCATAAATAAATAATAATAATCGTCTATTTAGCTAAATTAAATCTTATGTTTAATGTATTTATTGTAATTTTAATTTTAACATTTTTCTTTCTTAAGAACTGCATTGGATATTTTGCAAATAGATATAGACTTTTTCTTGATTTTGTCTTTATTTTATAAAATAATTTTATATAATTTCTTTACATTTAGAACTGATTTTTCAAAAATCACTGGATTTATTGAAAGACATGGTATGTATATCAGTTCTTTTTTTTAGCTGACTTTTATTTATGTTTGACTTCATTTCATCTACAGTTCATATTTGATATTGAGGTCATTTTTTTTTCAATTTAGTTTGTTGAAATTCTGAGGGCTTAAGTAGAGAATAATTTCCTCTAAGATAGGTTTAAATGTGCTTCTTCTGGGTTCCAAGGAACACTATTAACCTGGGAAACTATCTTGAGCTTAGCTTCAATTTATCGATATATGATTTTTATGATTAGAGATCTACTTTTAATTTGAACTTCAGACCCAAGTGAGATCTGTAATTGCAAACATGCAGGGTATATTATTATTAACCCCCAGCCACAGCATAAAAATATGATTTCTTACAGCCTTCCATTAGTGATAGGCACATTTTTGTACCCTCCTGTTTTAGCCCCCAGTGAGACTCTGCACTTAATATACAGGTGTAAGATTTATCCCCAACTTAGCACAAGTCCATGATTTAGTCAGTTTTTCCTAAACTGATATTGAATTTGCCTCTAAGACAGTCTCAGATTTCTTTGACTAAAATCACTTCCCTGATTACAAGTCATCTTTTGTTATTTTTATTGTTTTGTGTTTTATTTCTTTGGTGGGAGAACTTAATTGCCTGCCTTATCTTCTTACAATCTCAGCAATGTATTAACTGTTATGTTATTTTATCCTCTCTCTAGTAATACTGTGGACTGGTATTCTTTTTAAGACCTACTCTAATACACTTATTTATATATTTTGTAAAAGGTATGTTTTTATTCTTAATATCAATTTTTTTTTCTTTTTCGCACCTTGGTAAAATCCACCATGTACAGACAGGCATAAGGAAGACCAGGAGTTTATTCATCATCAGAAACTTATCCTATTAGAAACACCATGTATTGGATAATGAGATAATATCTAATTGACCCAATCAGATTCTGTAGCAGATAGAATTCCCTTGGAAACAGACTCAAAGAAGATGAGATTTGTATGTAGTAGAGCTATTAATGTGTGTTCTTGGGAACAATATCTGTTAATAATATAGTAAAACAATGCAGGAAGAAATACAACATAGTTCTCCAAAGAAAATACATCTAAAGTTAGTTGAATTTCCTGAATGTCTTGTAATCATGAAAAACTATATATGGAGTCCCTATGATTACTGTACTTACCTATGGGGTAGTACTGCTCTTATATTTCCATCAGTTCTATCAGTCTTCATGTCCTAAGCCTTAATACATTTTTTAATCAAAAAATCCAGTAATTTCCTAGTGTCCTTACAGTAGATATGGTTGTTTGCTTAAGCCATAGCACTGCTTCCTTTTACTTACAACTCTGATTTTGATTAGGTATCAACCTTCCCACAGACAGCTTGGATATCCATAGGCTGTGGATGACACATTGGAAACCAATAATGTGCCATTCATCAAACATTCTGGTTAAGCTGTCATTCTACTTGTCAGTGATCTTTTTTTTTTTCAGGAATAGAAATGCAGTGAAATTCAGATCACAGAGAATCATAAAGAAATTTGCTTTTGGAAAAATCAGTTCTGTGTAATTAGCAGTGATTTCCAGAAACATTTCTTCTTCTATACTGATGTGAAGGAAAATGCAGGTAATCATGATCATTCTTGGCAGTAATTCTACAAGTATGTACAGAACCAATTTTAGGGTGGCATCAATACTGTGGCCAGGAGAGCTGAGAGATAGTAAAACTTGAGCCTTTATAATACTAATGAGCTCCTAAATTGATAAATTCTGAAGATTGTCTTTCTCCTAGACTTCTTCTGTATCAGCTTATTCATAGCAATCATAGTTAAGCTGTTTGAATCAGAGTTCCTTGAGTCAGCATCCTAAATGAATAAAATATTTGTGTTAGAAATGGAAATCTGGAAATAACATTCTAAAATATGGAATTGAGTAAAATTGATACAAGGCAATAAGGATAATATTTTTCTGTCACAGGAATCGGAAAATACTAGTTACTCTACAGAAAAGTTCTTTTTAACTATTGCCTATTGTATATTGTGATGTATCAACTTTTGATGATGGCTGAGTCATCATGAATCCTAGTAGGAAATATTTATGAGATTGAACTAGGTTGAATCTTTTCTTTGGCATTACATAACACCTTAAAATATGGAGAAAACTTTTGCCTGCAAGTGACTCATGAAATCTGAGCGAGAAAAATATGTCTCTGCTAAGAGAGGTCATCTTCACTTATGATTACAATCAAAACATTTGGAAGTTTAGTAATCATGGGCCTGGATGATTTAGGAAAGCTAAGACTTGTAAGAACGTTACTCTAAACGTTTGGGAATTTGAGAGAAAATAAGATTAGAACAAAACACTTGTCCCCCCAAACCTCTTCCAAGCACCTCCTGTAAAGCATTGTGTGACTGATGAAGGGCACAGTCTGATTATTGTGAAGATACGGCTGTCTAAAGCAGCGATATTCGTGCCAGAGGCAGTTGGTTAAATCACCTGGTAACTGAGACCAAGAGGAAAGGAAAGTGTTACATTAAGGTCTCATGGCACAGACAGAGCACAGAGCTTGTTATCATAAACCAGAAACTTCCAGATTCATAGGCCCAAATAATTGCTGATTGTGTATTAGTAGTCATGCAGTTAATTGAAAACAAGTAGGCTGTATAACTAGTTTTAAAAGAAATGTATACCAAAGTGACCCCAAGCCTGGTTAGAGTATATGATTGCTAAACCTTCTAAAGTAAACACTAGTCCCAAGAATTTTCACCTACAGAAAGTACGTTGCTAAAGTGGTGCAGACCCAGAAAAGAAATTTTACACTGTCCACTCTAAGGTCACAGAGACAACAGACATGGCTATACTCTGAGAGAGGAGAATAAAAGCTCTCTGATTCATAAGCTATGAAAATCACTTCACTGACAGAACAGGAAGTTTTTGTAACCCTGTCCAACAAGTAAAGTATATTATAGACAACTGCATATTTTCCCGTTGTCCACCTTTACAAAAGGGAGTTTTTTATTGTAATTATCATGCTTTTTACCACTTTGTGTACAGTTAAGGAAGATAAATCACTGGACCATTGGGAGCCATGTCAGAGGACTGAATACTACCCAGAGATCTTGTACTTCAGAATAAATGCAGTAATTGACTTTGGATTTTCTCCCTTTGGGAAGGAATTAAGACATATTTCAAGTGGGCACGAATTTTTTTAAAATGTATTGTAGAATGTGTGGAATGAAAATATGTATGTGGAATAAGTTCTCGGATAGCCAAAGAGCTTGTAATATTGGATTTTAATTGTTGCTTATCCATTTATATTCCATATGCCCCCTTCATTTCCCTACTAGAAACTGAATTCATTTTCCCCAAATATCCAGTTCATTCTATGAAGCTTATATAACTTAGTAGAGACTGAGTGGGCTCCGTTTAGTCTAAACCAATCACAATATTTATCTTTACACCTATCAGTGATTGGTTGGAAAATAGACATGGAATTTACTGAGAATTAAAAGAATTAGGAAGTCAGCTAAGGGCTTCTGGGAAAGTTCTTCTTTGCTCTTCAGTCAAGAACGTAAGAACAGGAATAAGCCTCTAAAACTGATTGCTACTGGCAGTCACCTTGTAACCCTGAGGGCAACCAGTCTTAGCATAAAGCCAACCTGAGGACAAAAGAGATAAAAGACAGATAAAACCAATGACTCTGATGACCTCATTAAGTCATGTATTCAGTGAGCTTAGAAATCTGCTCCAACTTCCAGTTTTATGAGACAATAGATGATCTCATTGTTTTAGCAAGTTTATATAGAATTCCTATTAATTAATCCAAAAGCATTCTAAATAATATAATTGTATTCCCCATCTATTCCCTCTGGAAAACCTAGAGGGTGCTTGTGAAGAGATTCTATATAGGACAGTTTTCCAGGGGTATCCACAGTAATTCCATACATCAAGCATCTCTGTGGCCTAGTTTTACAGAAAACTAAGTGCTTTTTATTCCATTCTGTCCTCTTTTATGATAACCCCCTGTAAAACTGGATGGTCTATATATGTCTGTACTCCATTTCTGGACTATTCAGGTACTTAGCCATGTGACTTCAGGTTTCCTTGAAGAGCAAAAAATTACACTGGGTATTTATTTCAGTGTCTGGACAGCTCATGATAAGAATATTCTATTTCATTTTAGTTTTGTCAATAGGGAGGGTTGTGTGCCCAGAGGAAAATGATAACCAAAACAGTATAATGTTTTCTCATGCTTGAGAATACTAATGCTGTTAAATATTTCTTCTGAAACACTATGTGTAGTGAATGACTGGAATTCAATCCTAGGTGTAAACTTTAATTTACTCCATCTTTCCCCAGTTTTTATACTTACATTTTTTATTGTCCTTTGCTTTTGTAAGTAATGCCCCTATAAACATTTTCATACAAAATCAGTATTATTCAATAGAATTATTTTTGAATTCCTATTTTAGCAAGATGCTTATGTATTTCAAATTTAGTACTAGGTATTCATTAGGAAATTTGATTCTTGTTACCATGGAGCTTACAAAGTACTGAGGAGAGAGATGCAAAATAAAATCTCACAATAACATATTTTTCTGTGGTGAATACTATCCAAAAAATGTATAGTATTTTATGAGACTAAGAGTGAAAGAACAAACGTGTTTTCCGTTAAGAAAAAATCTGAGAGAGACCTTCAAGATTGCAGAGGAGTAACACGTGGAGATCACCTTCCTCCTCACAAATACATCAAAAGTACTTCTACATGTGGAACAACTCCTACAGAACACCTACTGAACACTGGCAGAAGACCTCAGACTTCCCAAAAGGAAAGAAAATCCCCATGTACCTGGAGAGGGCAAAGAAAACAGAAAAAACAGAGACAAAAGAATAGCAGTGGAACCTGCACATCTGGGAGGGAGCTGTGAAGGAGGAAAAGTTTCCACACACTAGGAAGCCACTTCACTGGCGGAGACGGGGGTGGGGTGTGTGTGTGGGAAGTTTCAGAGCCACAGAGGAGAGTGCAGCAACGGGTGCAGAGGGCAAAGCGGAGAGATTCCTGCAAAGAGGCTCGGTGCTGACCAGCACTCACCAGCCTGAGACGCTTTGCTCACCCGCTGGGGGGCTGGGGACTGGGAGCTGAGGATCGGGGGTCAGATTCCAGGGAGAGGACTGGGGTTGGTGGCATGAACACAGTGTGAAGTGGTTAGTGCACCACAGCTAGCCGGGAGGGAGTCCAGGAAAATGTCTGGACCTGCCTAAGAGGCCAGAAACCGTTGTTTCGGGATGCGCGAGGAGAGGCGCTTCCTGCTCTGTGTGCCCACAGACGGCAGAGCACAGCCTAAGCAAGCTCCAGAGATGGGCATGAGCTGCAGCTATCATCTCAG
>NW_020838854.1:0-8846 GCF_003676395.1 Aethalodelphis obliquidens
CCTGTGTTCTGGTGGATGAGGCTGGATCTTGTCTTTCTGGGCAAGACCTCATCCGGGTGTGTGTTTTTGGGTGTCTGTGAACTTATTATGATTTTAGGTAACCTCTCTGCTAATGGGTTGTGTTGTGTTCCTGTCTTGCCAGCTGTTTGGCATGGGGTGTCCAGCACTGTAGCTTGCTTGTTGTTGAGTGGACCTGGGTCTTAGCGTTGACATGGAGATCTCTGAGGGAGCTTTCACCATTTGATAGTATGTGGAGCCAGGATGTCTCTTTAGGACCAATGTCCTGAACTCGTCTCTCCCACTTCAGAGGCACAGGCCTGACACCCGGCTGAAGCAACAAGACCCTGTCAGCCACTCGGCTCAGAAGAAAAGGGAGGAAGAAAAAAAGAAAGAAAAAAATAAAAGAAATAAAGGTATTAAAATAAAATATTTTAAAAATTATTAAAAATTAACAAGTAATAAAAAAAAGAAAGAAAGAGGAGAGCAACCAAACCAAAATACTAATCCAGCAGTGATAACAAGTGCTAAAAACTATACTTAAAAACAAAACAAAACAAAACAAAAACGGACAGATAGAACCTTAGGACAAATGGTAAAAGCAAAGCTATACAGACAAAATCACACAATGAAGCATACACATACAAACTCACAAAAAGAGAAAAAGGAAAACAAATATATGTATCTATATATATTTCAAAAAATGGAAGAGAGCAACCGAAGCAATAAGCAAACCTACCAATGGTAATAAACCCTAAATACGAAACTAAGATAAACATAAAACCAGAAACCAGTCAGTTGCATACAGCAAAGCCCAAGTCTACTGTTGCTCCCAATGGCCACCACCTCAATTTTGGGATGATTCGTTTTCTATTCAGGTATTCCACAGATGCAGGGTACAGCAAGTTGACTGTGGAGATTTAATCCGCTGCTCCTGAGGCTGCTGGGAGAAATTTCCCTTTCTCTTCTTTGTTTGCACAGCTCCTGGGGTTCAGCTTTGGATTGGCCCCACCTCTGCGTGTAGGTCACCTGAGGGCGTCTGTTGCTGCCCAGACAGGACTGGGTTAAAGTAGCAGCTGATTAGGGTGCTCTGGCTCAATCAGACGAGGGGGAAGGAGGTGTATCGAATGTGGGGAGAGCCTGCGGCAGTGGCAGAGACTGGCGTGACATTGCAACTGTGTGAGGCATGCCGTGTGTTCTCCTGGGGATGTTGTCCCTGGATCACGGGACCCTGGCAGTGGTGGGCTGCACAGGCTACTGGGAGGGGATGTGTGGATAGTGACCTGTGGTTGCACACAGGCTTCTTGGTGGCTGCAGCAGCAGACTTAGAGTTTCATGCCCATCTCTAGTGTCCGCACCGATAGCCGTGGCTCACGCCCATCTCTGGAGCCCGTTTAGGAGTTCTCTGAATCCCCTCTCCTCGTGCACCCCAAAACAAACGTCTCTTGCCTCTTAGGCAGGTCCAGACTTTTTCCTGGACTCCCTGCCAGCTAGCTGTGGTGCACTAGCCCTCTTCAGGCTGTGTTCACGCAGCCAACCCCAGTCCTCTCCCTGGGATCTGACCTCCAAAGCCGGAGCTTCAGCTCCCAGCCCCCACCCATCCCAGCGGGTGAGCAGACAAGCCTCTCAGGCTGGTGAGTGTTGGTGGGCAGTGATCCTCCATGCAGAAATCTCTCCGCATTGCCTTCTGCATCCCTGTTGCTTCTCTCTCCTCCGTGGCTCCAAAGCTTCCCCACAGCCCATCCCCTGTCTCCACCAGTGAAGGGGCTTCCTAGTGTGTGGAAACTTTTCCTCCTTCACAGCTCCCTCCCCGAGGTTCAGGTCCCATCCGTATTCTTTTGCCTCTGTTTTTTCTTTTGCCCTACCCAGGTACGTGGGGGAGTATCTTGCTTTTTAGGAAGTCTGAGGTCTTCTGCCAGTGTTCAGTAGGTGTTCTGTAGGAGTTTTTCCACATGTAGATGTATTTCTGATATATTTGTGGGGAGGAAGGTGATCTCCACATCTTACTCCTCCATCATCTTGAAGCTCCCCTCTAGTTTAATAGCATTTTGTTGAGAATTTTTGTGTCTATATCATAAAAGATAATGATCTGTAGTTTTCTTCTGATGTTTTTATCTGGTTTTGATGTCAGAGAAATTCTAGCCTCAAAGAATGAATTAAAAAATGTTCCCTCTTCTATTTTTTAGAAGAGTTTGTGAAGCGTTGGTATTGATTTTTTAAAATTTTTATTGGAGTATAGTTGCTTTACAATGTTGTGTTAGTTTCAGGTGTACAGAAAAGTGAATCAGTTATACCTATACATATATCCACTCTTTTTTAGATTCTTTTCCCATATAGCCCATTACAGAGTACTGAGTAGAGTTTCCTGTCCTATACAGTAGGTCCTTATTAGTTATCTATTTTATATATAGTAGTGTGTATATGTCAATCCCAATCTCCCAATTTGTCTCTCTCTCCCTTTTCCCCTGATAACCATGTTTGTTTTCTACATATATAACTCTATTTCTGTTCTGTAGGTACAAGTTCACTTGTACCCTTTTATTAGATCCCACATATAAGCGATATCATATGATATTTGTCTTTTTCTGTCTGACTTACTTCACTCAGTATGACAAACTCTAGGTCCATCCATGTTGCTGCAAACGACATTATTTCATTCTTTTTTTATGGCTAATATTCCATTATATATGTGTACCACATCTTCTTTTATTCCTCTGTCAATAGACATTTAGGTTGCTTCCATGTCCTGACTATTGTAAATAGTGTTGCAATGAACATTGGGGTGCCTGTATCTTTTTGAATTATGGTTTTCTCAGGATATATGCCAGGAGTGGGATTGCTGGATCATATGGTAGCTCTATTTTTAGTTTTTCAAGGAACCTCCATACTGTTCTCTATAGTAGCTGTACCAATTTACATTCCCACCAACAGTGTAGGAGGGTTCCCTTTTCTCCACACCCTCTCCAGTATTTATTGTTTGTAGATTTTTTGATGATGGCCATTCTGACCAGTGTGAGGTGATAACCTCATTGTAGTTTTGATTTGCATTTCTCTAATAATTAGTGACGTTGAGCATCTTTTCATGTGCCTCTTGGCCATCTGTATGTCTTCTTTGGAGAAATATCTATTTTGGTCTTCCACACATCTTTTGATTGGGTTGTTTGCGTTTTTTTGATATTGAGCTGCATGAGCTGTTTGTATAATGGGGAGATTAATCCCTTATCAGTTGCTTCGTTTGAAAATATTTTCTCCCACTCTGAGGGTTGTCTTTTTGCCTTGTTTATGGTTTCCTTTGCTGTGCAAAAGCTTTTAAGTTTCATTAGGCCCCATTTGTTTATTTTTGTTTTTATTTTCATTACTCTAGGTGGTGGATCAAAAAAGATCTTGCTGTGATTTATGTCAGAGGGTGTTCTGCCTATATTTTCCTCTAAGAGCTTTATAGTAGCCAGCCTTACATTTAGGCCTTTAATTCATTTTGAGTTTATTTTTGTGTATGGTATTAGGGAGTGTTATAATTTCATTCTTTTACATGTAGTTGTCCAGTTTTCCCAGCACCACTTATTGAAAGACTGTCTTCTCTCTATTGTATATTCTTGCCTCATTTGTCATAGATTAGGTGACCATAGGTTTATCTCTGGACTTTCTATCCTGTTCCATTGATCTATATTTCTGTTTTTGTGCCAATACCATACTGTTTGGATGACTGTAGCTTTGTAGTATAGTCTGAAGTCAGGGAGCCTGATTCCTCTATCTCTGTTTTTCTTTCACAAGATTGCTCTGGTTATTTGTGGCCTTTTGTGTTTCCATACAAATCTAAAAATTTTATTCTTATTCTGTGAAAAATGTCATTGGTAATTTTATAGGGAATGCATTAAATCTGTAGACTGTTTGCGTAGTATAGTCATTTTCACAATGGTGATTCTTCCAATCCAAGAACATGGTATATCTCTCCATTTGTTTGTGTCATCTTTTATATTTCTTTCATCAGTATCTTATAGTTTTCTGAGTACAGGTCTTGATTTTTATGTCTGATAGAATTTACCATTGAAGATTTTGGAGCCTGGACATTTATTAGTGGGAAGTTTCTACTAATTCAATCTCTTTATTTGTTGTAGATCTATTTATATTTTGTATTTCTTCTTGAGTCAATTTTAAGAAATTGTTCATATACAGGAAAAGAAAAAAAATTAAATATCTTACATACCACACAATGAAATAACAAAATTTGACAGTATAGTAGAACAAAACAATACTGTTTTATATCTGATATCTCATATTTTGATATTTGGCTCTAGTTTAGTCATTGGTATAAATTTTGTTTTATTGGTTTATATTAAATATTTCTAATAAAAATGTGATTTTCTAGTTTTCAAAAAGAAAAAATAAATTGTTCAGTCTGTCTACATTATCCCATTTGTTGGTATAGTTGTTCTTGGTTTCCTTTATAATCCTTTTTATTTCTTTAGGGTTGGTAGTGATGACTTTGCTTTCATTCCTGAGTTTAGTAATTTGAATTTTCTCCCTTTGTTTTCCTTGGTCAGTCTAGCTAAATCACATTGATTCTTTAGGGTTATCAATAAGAGTATAAAGTCATTCTTTCCCAATTCTTCAGGTTATTTTCTCCTATCTGATATTGGGCTAATAATTTCATAGTAGGTTATTCAGTGAATTAGTTGCTTCATGGGGAATGCATCTGGGATTTTCCCTTAAGAATATGATGAATATTATGCATCCATAAATTCTTTTTTTTAAAGTGTTTTAATGAGAAATGCATTGTACATTTAATGTAGTGTCATCATTACCCTTATTTCTATAGTGATGCAATTTTGGTTCTTCTTTCATCCTTTCAATGGGAAGAGAAAATGCATCTGTGGTACCCCCTCTTAAGTTGGGAGGGAAGTCAGTGCTGTCATTCTAACACACTGTGGTGTCATTTAAAAGGTTTGCTGCACAGAGTTCCTCTTCTCATTTCAGGCTGCATTACTTGGTTCTCACAAGGTTCCTGTGGCTACATGTATAGATCCCATTCATGTATATGCAAAGGAATCATGGAGTCCTGATGTCACAAAGTCAAATGAAGAAATCCTAGGGCCTCTCAGTTCATAAACCTTTAAGGAATCTATCAGTACCTTAGGGGCAATTATCATTCAGTAGAGACTATTTTCTCTTACATCTAGTCCCTGGAAATCTTGCATCCCATAAGTGTGCTTCAGGACCACCACCCTTCAAGGCTTGCCAGATCCATGCCCTGCCTTCAGGGGTGTCTGAAATCCTGAACTGTCTCCTTCAATCCCTCACCAGACCCCCAGGCTGGAGCACACTCCTATGGATGGCCCTGACTCTTCGGACAATCCATGAAATTGGCAGAAAACAAACAGCAATTTTGAGAAGAAAGCCCACCCTATTTGAAAAAGCAAGGACAGGAGAGGGATGGTGAAGCAACCTGGGAAGGAGGGTCTTGAGAAATTTTGTATGAGCCTGGTAAAGAGACCACATCATGGTAAAGAGACAAGCATAGTCACCAGGTGATGAATTTTCCCACAGGTCTAAGACCTATATTTTTAGTAGGTTAGGTGGAACAGATGGATAGGGAGACAACTCTTGCAGTCATACTGACCCATTCAATATGGCTGGCAACATTAATGAAACATAAGAATATGGCATGTTTCCATTAATCCTTGAGCAATTTGGGCCAGATCATCATTCTGATTTGTAGCTGTTTTCTGTAAGTACAGCACCCTGGGAAGAAGGAGAGTTTGCTTTCAGCTGGAAAAAGAGTGGGCTTGCCTGTCTCCCACCTCACAACTCAGTCCCCAGGATTTCATGGCCAAGTGCCCAGGGTGGCTATGCTGGGAACCAACCAAGGTCTGGATCTGGCCAGCTTATAAGGTGTCTCTTTCCATATGTTCCTGCCCTAAAGACATGTCTCACCTCTCCTCACCTCACCTAAGTGAGCTGCAGAGTCCAGGGGTTATGATTCTGTGCATGAAGAGTTAACCAACACCATCCTGCAGAGCTTGAAGCTCCACAGGAGAAAGGAGAACTGAGGAAGAGAGGACACTTGGAAGCCTTTCTCTCCACAGACCTGTAGGCCAGGGATGCCCATGGCTGCAGTTCCCACACCTTTGGACCATTGTGCTATAATGAATCTTGCAGCCCTAGGCAGTTATCACTAGCTCTAGGCCTCAGGATTCTGGTCTTTTCTGCTTTTACTTCCTTGCCCCAGGTAAACCCTTGCAGAGACTTTCCCATAATCCAGACCAGAGCGTGCAGTCACGTTCCTGGGGTCAGTGACTAGTGTCCCATACTTAGACCCAAATGCAAGCTTCTATTTGGTGAAAGCAGTCCCTTAAAAAACTAGGGCCTTTGAAAACCATTAGCTTTTCCTTCTCATTTCTTCTACAACCATCCACCCACACATTTGTGGCACTCATTTCACAAGAAAACTTTGTTCTATCATCTTGACACATAGCATGTTACCTTGGACACTTCCTAGGTAAAAACTCTAAAATTTGTTAAAAAAAGCACCAGGATACATGTGCATTTCAAGCTCCTAGAGAAACTCTGAACTTATGGCTGTTAGAAGAAGGGCTAAGAGCTAATGGACAAGAGGAACACTTTCTTTCATTTCTTCAAGCCCCAGTGGAAAACATGAGGTGTAACCAACAAACCAGGCATAATCATCATTGAGCATAAATGGATGCAACCACACTAGGGCAACATGCATTCATGTACCAAGTCTTATCCATGCACCTGTGTTTAATGGTGGAGACAAAAGTGCTTAAATTCTCACTTCTTGAAAATGAAAGCACCAGCAAGCATAGTAACAATCATGGCTGAAGTTGACAGGGATCAGTGCTGAGGTAGAGAATCAGGTGAGGAGATCCAAAGCAATGTGAAATAGAATTGTGATAGCACTCTTTCTTATTCCTGATTTCAGAGTAAATGCTCTAGATTCTCCCCAGTGTCAAATAAAATGGTGATAGCATCTTTTCCTATTCTCGATTCTAGAATGAATTCTTCTAACTTCTCCCCAACGTCAAATTGAAGGGTGACAACATCCTTTTCTATTTTCAATTTTAGAGTGAATGCTCCTAGCTTCTCCCAATGTCAAATAAGAAAATGATAGCATTCTTTCCTATACCTGATATCTAGTTTCTGCCCTGTGTCTTATATGATGGTGATAGCACCCTTTCCCATTCCTGATTTTAGAGTGAATACCCTAGCTTCTCCCCAGTGTCAAATAGAAATATGATAGCATCTGTTCCCATCCTGATTTTATAATAAATAGTCAAAACTCCTCCCCAATTATAATGATGTTTCCTACAGGCTTTGTTGTTGTTGTTGGGGTTTTTTTGATACTCTCCATCAAGTTAGGAAATTTCCCTTCTGTTTCCACTTTACTAAGATTTTTAATCATGTGTTTATAATGACCATTATTAAATGTCTTCTCTATTGAAATGAGCTCTCTTTTATTCTATTAATGAGATTGTTATTCTAATAATAATTCTATTATTTATATCATTACATTCCTGCAATAAAGAAAATGAGAGAGGAAATAACTGTGTCATATATAGATAACCTGGGTTCTACACTGAAAAGTCAGAAGAATCTAAAGAAAAATTATTCTAGCTATAGAAAAATTTAGCAAATTGACTGGATTGAAGATCAAATATAAATAATCATATTGTATATATAAGCAACAAACATCTGGGACACAAATTTAAAAAGATGACAGCATTTACCATACAACAAAAATATTCAAGTATTTAAGATAAACCAACAGGGACATCCCTGGTAGTGCAGGGGTTAAGGATCTGCCTGCCAATGCAGGGGGCACAGATTCGTGCCTTGGCCCAGGAAGATCCACATGCCATGGAACAACTAAGCCTGTGCACCAAAACTGCTAAACCTGCACTCTGCAGCCCACGAGCCACAACTACTGAGCCCACGAGCCACAACTACTGAGCCTGCATGCCACAACTACTGTAGCCTGCACGCTGAGAACCTGTGCTCCACAAACAAGAGAAGCCGCTGCAATGAGAAACACATGCACCGCAACAAAGAGTAGCCCCCACTGTTGCAACTAGAGAAAGCCTGCACACAGCAACAAAGACTCAACACAGCCAAAAATAAATGAAATAAATAAATTTTAAAAAAAGATAACAAAGGATAAGATAAATTATAAATGGTGAGATACCCAATGTTCATGGATACAAAGACAATGTTATAACTATAGTTATCTTCCAATCAATCTATAGATTTAAAGAAACTTATTAAATTTTGATTAAAATTTTTATTTTAATCAAAATCCTGACATATTTGTAAATATACACTAAAAACTTGTATTAAAAAGTATAATTTATGTGGAAGGGTAAGGTCCAAGAAGAATATGGTAGATAAATTTTCCCTCAAGATACCAATTTATTATTATGATGCTATAGTACATAAAATTCAGTGGTGCGGGAGATTGACTGAGAGCACCGGTTTGCCATGTGGCTGACAGACTCTTGGTGCTCTGGCTGGCTGTCAGGCCTGAGCCTCTGAGGTGGGAGAGCCGAGTTCAGGACATTGGACCACCAGAGACCTCCTGACCCCATGTAATATCAATCAGCAAGATCTCTCCCAGAGAACTCCATCTCAACACTAAGACCCACCTCCACTCAATGACCAGCAAGCTACAGTGCTGGACACCCCATGCCAAACAGATGGCAAGACAGGAACACAGCACAACCCATTAGCAGAGAGGTTTCTTAAAGTCATAATAAGTTCACAGACACCCCAAAACACACACCGGATGCAGTCTTGCCCAGAAAGACAAGATCCAGCCTCATCCACCAGAACACAGG
>NW_020838855.1:0-8839 GCF_003676395.1 Aethalodelphis obliquidens
TCCTCACAGGGCCGAGCCTTGGACAAAGCTCTCTTCTCGCAGAGCCTCAGTTTCTTCATCTGCGGAGGGAAGATCTCACGCCCGCCTTACGTGGCCATGGGGAGGATCACACTGAGAAATTACATGACAGCACTTGGCGAACTGTGGTACACGTGTAAGGATTACACACAGGCCAATATTCGGTAATACACACGGATGTGACTGCCCTGGTTTTCAAAATACGGAGATGCTTCTACTCCTTTTGGCAAATAGCCTCTGTCCCAAGTCCCCAGGTGGCCCATGCCACCACCCTAGCCCCTCCTAGGAACCCCTGGACCACAGAGCTCCTGGCAGGTCTAGGCTTGGCCAGTGTTTCAGCTGGTGGCTGCCCTGTTGCACCATGAGTTACACGTTTCTATGACATTGCCATCACCCTGCTTCCTCCTTTTAGCTCTCAGGAGCCGTCCATGGAAACTGAAGCACACAGAGGTTTGTCAGGGTCAGAAGCCCAGCCCCGGGCTCCTTCAGCCTCGGCCCAGGAGGATGCCCAAGGCGAGAAGGGAGCAGAGTGCCAGCTCAGAAGGAGGGGGAGGGGCAGGGGAAGGGGGAGGACGCTCGGCGCCCACCAGCACCCGCCCGGCCCAGCGCCCACCTTCAGGAGGATGGTGTGGGACATGGACGCGTTGGCATGGATGATGATGGTGGCCGTCTTGTCGTCCCGGATCTCCTTGAGGAGTGGGGTGGGGTCCCTCGTGTCATCCAGCATCCGGACCGAGAGGGTGTCCTTGGAGATCAGGAATTGCCGGAGCAGCTTCTCGAGGTTTAAAAGGCCTGCAGGGGAAGAGAGCACAGAGCCCCTGAGGGTCCACGGCGCTGCCTCGGGAGACACGGGAGCCAAAGCAGGACGAGCGAAGACTCGGGCCGGCGTCAGGGTCGCGGCTCTGCCCCCTGTCGGTTAAGCAGGCACATCCCAACCTGAGCGAGTCTCTTAACTTCTGGGGCGTCCTGTCACCCCATCTCAAACGAAGAGAACCCTCCTCAGCGCCCAGGGCCTCCCCCGACTCCCTGGGGAATGCTCTTTTAAAGCAGAGAACGGGGCTCCCTTGAGTCGGACGAGAGAATCCTCAACTCCTTCTCACGGCCCTGGGGGCAGCGCGGCCCAGCAGCCAAGACCTGTGTTCAGAGCCCCGCCAGGCCTGGGTTTCTTCCCCTGACTCACTGGGTGACCTCATGTGGCTGGGTCTCTTGACCTCAGCTGCTCATCTGAGAAATGAAAATACAGGCAGACCTCGGAGACGTTGCGCATTTGGTTCCACGCCACCGCCATAAAGCGAGTCACAAGAATTTTTTGGTTTCCCGGTGCATATAAAAGTTATGTTTACACTATACTGCAGTCTGTTAAATGTGCAATAACATTATGTCTAAAAAAAGCAATGCACATACCTTAATTTAAAAATATTTTATTGCTTAAAAAGGCTAACCTTCATCTGAGCCCTCAGTGGGTCGTCATCTTTTTGCAGGAGTAACATCAAAGATCACCAATCACATAACAAATATAATGATAATGAAAAAGTCTGAAATATGGTGAGAATGATCAAAATGTGACATAGAGACACGCAGTGAGCAAACGTTGTTGGAAACATGGCACTGATAGACTTGCCTGAGGCAGGGTTGCCACAGACCTTCAATTTGTAAAGAAACAGTATCTGCGAAGCGCAGGAAAACGAGGTGTGCCTGTAATATCAGAGGCCAGAGCTCAGGGCTGTGGAGAAGATTAAATGAAGTAACACGCCAAGTGCTTAGTTCAGAACCTCGCGCATGGTGAGCCCTCATAAATGTTACATCCAGCTTTTATTTCCGTGGTGGAGGTCAGGGAGCAATTCCCTCAATGTCACAAGGCCCAGAAAACAGGTCTAGTGAAACCCTTTGAACTCCTCAGAGCACCAGGGCTGCACTGAGACAAGGTATTATTATGATTATGAAAGAACAGGTCTTGAATTGCATTCCAGCAGGCAATCATGTGGGAGCAGAACAAAACAGAACACTGGGATTGTGCGCTGAAGACTCTCCCCCTCCCTCGCTATCTGCCGTCTAGCCTAAGGGAGGAGGGATTCCAGAAGGATGTCACCCAGACACAAAGGTCTTAATCCTGCTTTGTCTCTGAAAAGGCAGGCCAGGAGGAGGGTATGTGGTTGGGTGGGAGGTCTCCTGAGAAGACAGCATCTCAATTCCAATGGAAAGAGACGTATAGGCATTTGCTCTCAAAAGCCAATCAATGATAAGAGTAACATTTATTGAATTCTTATTGTGTTCCAGGTAATGGGCTAAACATTTTAATGGCTCATCTCATTCAAGTCCTCCCAAGGATCCTATAAAGTATTCGAATCCCACAGCACATAGGCGAACAGGAGGCAGGAGAGGAAGAACTCTCCCAGACACGGTCTGCACACACTGAGGATGGCCCGGGAAGGGCTGCTTTCTAACCAAAGATCCCAGTGCTCTGGTGTCTGTACTGGTTAAAGGAATATTAAATGCAGAGATGTCATGAATATGACCCTCCCTGTTCAGGTCACGCCCCCTCCTGACCCTTGAGAACCAAAAGGTAAGATGGGGGGCATCTGAAGAGCATTCGTAGCACCTCCCTCATTTTGTAGAGAGACGACAAGATGTGCCCGGGAGCACAGCTGGGACCACAATCCCCATTTTCTCATCTCCATCCAACCCTCTTCCCCTGAGACAGATTGCCTCTTAGGATAAAATGCAGCAGGAAACATCAGGCACAGAACCCAGGGAGGCCTGGAGACACACGTCTCTGGGCTTTGGCGGGGAAGCCTTGGTGTGCCGTGTTAACAAGGAAAAGGGAGCAGGGTAGAGCCCATGGGCCTGGCATGATGGAGACTGGAGCTCCGGAAGGTGGGGTCAACCCCTAACTCCCGCCCCCCGGGTCCTGAGAAGGTGGTCCCAGGAGCTGGAGGCTGCAGCAGGGAGCAGGGAGCCCCCGGAGGGCCTGCTATTCACAAAGAGTCTTCAGAAACCCAGGCTGCGCAAGCCCAGCATCGGGTTGGCCTTTCCTTCCTTCCCAAACAGGCCTCAGTAGAGGCTTGTACAGACCCCCTGCTGCTATTGGTGCCCCTCCCAGCCCCTCACCACCGGCTTCCATCCAGAGTGGCGCTGATGCTGCCAGGGCACTTCCTGCCAACCCAGATGCAGAAGATCTGGATTCAAGCTCAGGGTCAACCCTCGCTGGCTGTGTGACCTTGAGAACCATCTAACCTCTTCAAGGCTCCACTCTTCATCTGTAAAATGGGCATAACAGGTGAGAACTCACTGAGATCCTTTGTGAAAGCACACTTGGAACTGGCACGCGTAGAATCAGTGTTACTTCTTTTGTGTCTACTCATCCCCACAAGAACCCAAAGGTCAGGAATGGTGACTCAGTGAGGCAGAAGGAAGAGGGAGGAAGGTACACGTCTGTTCATCCAGCACTCACTGTCCTACGGGCCCGGCATCCGGCCAACAGGACGCCAGCAGAGAAGATGGATCCGGTACAGACCCTGCCCTCAGGACCTTAGAGGCCAGGAACCTGCAGCTAAGTCTACAGCAAAGTTCAAATCATATCCCCACTACCATATATAAAATACAACGAATAAGGACCTGCTGTATAGCACAGGGAACTCTACTCAATACTCCGTAATGGCCTACACGGGAAAAGAATCTAAAAAAGAGTGGATATATGTATATGTATAACTGATTCACTTTGCTGTACACCTAAAACCAACACAACATTGTACATCAACTATACTCCAATAAAAATGAAAAAAAAAACCCAACCCAAATGATATTCGTATTTTGTTTGGTGGCCTGAAAATCTGGCTTCCTATGGGGTAGCTCCACTGTGTCCTGTCTGTAAAATGGAGAGAATAGTCACATCTTCTCAGAGATGATGGGAAAAGCAAAATCCCACTTGGACAAAGGTCTGGGCACCCGATCCAAAGGATAAGGAGGTCGGGGAGGCCGCAGAGCTGGAGCTGCTGAAGTCGTGGCCTTCTCCTTGGCTCAAGGAAAGATCTGCCAGGACACGCTCTAAGGGAGCAGCTGGAGGTATGAGTAACGGAGGAATGGTGGGTGTGAACCCCCATAGGGCCTGGAATGCAGCAGGGAGAATCTTTGGAGCCTGATGGGGAGAGAGGCCAAATCCCCTGGGATCCTTCAGATGGGCAGTGAGTTCAGTGGGAGAAGACAAAAGCCTGGGGAGTGACAGTACAATTACACACAGCACGGAGCAGCCTGGCAAAGGCAGCCCAGGGACCCTTCATCCCGTTAAAGCTGGCAGGTGCGCTGAGCTCCCGGGTAAAAGAGCCCCAACGTGTCAGGGAAACTGGGGACCCTGCTCTCATAGATGCCCACATGCCCCACCCCCCGCTCCCCCTTGGGGTGCTCTGCTGCCTTTTAAACAAGGAAGCAGCATCCCTTCCCCTTCTCATCCAACACTGTTTGCAGGGAGGCAGGGAAGGCCCAGGAGAGGGCAGGGGAGAAGGGCAGCGAGTCCCTGGGAGGTCCGCAACTGTCCCCAGGATCTCCTACCCAGTCACTCCCTTTCCCAGGCTGCACTGCACCTGAAGTAACAGAAAGAGTGCCAGGTGGGCCGTGAATCCCAGCTCCTGCACCGCCCGTAGGTTAGCTAGTGTGAGCCATTCTCTCTGCCCCTCTGCCCCTCCGTTTCCTCATCTGTGAGATAAGCGTCAAGACTACCTTACAGCAGGAGTCAGAGGATGGCAAGTCAGCAGAACAGTGTCTGTCACCCAGAAGGCACCCCTCCAATCTGGCTTCCATCCATCCCCCCCCACTCACTCATATCCCAACAGTCCTTCACCCCATCTCCTCCCCCAAACCCTCTCTCCGATCTCCAGCCCCCACCCACTTCTCTCTTCTCCCAACTCACACAGGATTTATTATCCAATTCACAGAATACAGCCCTTGGTTATAAACCATATGAAACATCTGATAGCATATGCTTATGCATATATGCATGTATTAGGATAGATAACATGTGCTGTAATTATTTCACAGTGTTAGGCAGGGCTCCTATTTCAAACTCCTCGGCACATCCCCACTGTGAGGTGGGACGCACGGTGCTTGCTGGTGGACTGAACACAGACCTCTGGGGGAAGAGAGAGCCTCTGCATCCTCACAGATCAGGGCAGCAGCACTGCCAGGTGGGGACAGACAGCACGTCACTGGAGGAGCCACTGAAGGAAGTGGGTGCCTGGTCTGAGGAAGAGGGGAAGGGCTGTCACAAGACAGACCTGCTCTTGAGTTGTAGTCAAGGGCTAACCCCAGAAATAATGACTGGATGGAAGTCGCAGGGGACACACTTAGCTATGATAAGGAAGAAGCTCTGTTGGAGCCATCTACAGAGGCAGTGGGCTGCATCAGGAGGGAGTGAGTCCCCCATTGCTGGAGGTAGTCAAGGAAAGACTGAAGCCCCAGTTGAGCATGGCTGTAGAGGGAATGACACCAGGGGTCGGAAAGCTGAACTACAAAAATGTTGATGTCTTTCCAGCCCAGAGAGTCTTTATGAATCAGAAAAGGATCCTTTTTTCATTCTAGGTAGAGGAAAGCATCTGCAGAAGAGGAAAAGTGGTTTAGTTACATAAAGAAGATGAGAGTTTTTCAGTGCAGTTTGGTATTTTCCAATTGTCGTTCTCCTCACCTCCATCTGTTTCATGGAACTAAGGGATTTGCCAAAGGCAGATGCCACCAGAAGGGTTAAAAGCTGCTCTCTCCCTGCTTTCCCTCCACCTCCACCCTGACCCTCCTCTCCTGAGGGACCCTTGGCCCAGCAGCGAGTCTGCCTGCCGAGGCCAAGGCTGAGCGGGACCTGGGGAACCTATGAGTCTCGCTCAGTATGCAATGGGATGGATCGATGTGAAACCCAGTAGGCTGGCTGTTCTAGGAAGAAGGAGGGAGACTGGCTTCTGGGACTGGGACCCAGGGGCCAGGTGGGGTGGGGAGGAAAAGGACGGAGAGGCTGAGAAAGGCACAGCAGGGGTTACACAGGTCTGCAGGACAAGGACACAAACGCCTAAGGGATGGGTCTGCAGGGGACACAGAGGACCTTTGCATCAAACATTAAGAATAAATAATCATGTCAACGGCATCCCTCCTCTCCACTGGCTGATTCCCTGGGCTGCAAGCTTTGGTTCTGGAAAATGTTAATATTCCCAGCAGGGGTGACACTTTAAAATCTTGTGGGAGGCAGCTGATGGAATACCGACCAGAGGATCATGGTGAGGATGTAGGGAGACGATGTGAGTTCACCACCATGCACTGTGCCCTAAACCTGGTACATCTCCAGTCCCCTCCCCCTGCTAGGTGCAAGTGCCTCGGGTGTACGGTTTTCACGTCCTGTTTTTCCAGGGAGCAGATTCTGATGGAGAGAGAGGGAGGAGGGTCCGACGTGTTGTCAGTGGGGCAGGGGCACGGAACAAATTCAAATGCTTGAACCACGTACGTATTTCACCTGCTTCTTGGTTTTGTCCCATCCCACACCTGGGCTTGGCCCCAAGAAAGGACAGAAAGGGCCAGACTATGGGGACCAGAGGAGGAGACAGGGAGGGGACGGAGGAGGAGGCTGAGACTTCTCAGTCCCAGGAGGACCACCTGCTGCCTGCTCGGCCATGGAGGCGGCCCCCTTCTCTGATGGCAAGGATGGGCGTGGGGAGAACCTGCCCTCTGTGCTCCCCTCGGCCTCTCCACTTCAGGGTGTTTGTTGGTTTATTAATTACTGGGGCCCAGGAGGCATCCCTGCCCTGGGAACTGCCTTCAGTGTTTCCTAAGCTTCTTCACATACTGTTGATTTAACCCTACAAGTAGTTATTATCATTATTCCTGGGTAGAGACCAAATCACTGCAGCAGGAGAGATGCTGGGACAGATCACAGAACTAACTGGCCAAGGTCCAAACCCAGGTTTCTGATTCCAAGTTCTGGCCTCTGATTCACCACCTGAGTTGCCTGGGAAGAAGGCCTCAGTCCTCCCATAAAATAGGAAAAATGGTCCCTCACTTCTGTCTCTTCTACAGTGTTCGGAGATGCAGGGAGAGGGGGTAACAAGAACCATGTGACCTTGAAAATGGACTTAATCTCTCTTTTCTTCACGCATATAATAAAAATGTCTACAGAGCCCATCTTATATGGTTAATGTGAGGTTTAAATGAGATAATTTCAAGCCCTCAGCAGAGTGTTTGTTATATAGTAAGTGTTCCGTAAGTGGTTAATTTGTATCACCGTAAGCAAAAGCTCTCTCACAGTGCCTCCTGGGGGGGGGGGGTGGCACTAGAAAGGCCAACTACTGCCCCTCTCGTCCCCCAGCTACTCACACGGGACTCTGGGTATCATTCCCGACACACCAGTCCTCCAGCCGCTACTGCCACAACCAGGGTTGCAGGATAAAGTAACAGTAATTAAATGTGTATTACATTCTGGGCCCAGATACCTTCCACCCAATCACCCTGAGGGGCACTATTATCCCCACTTTACATGGGAGGGAACTAAAGCTCAGAGAGGTAGAGTGACCTGCTTCATATCACACAGCTCATGAGTAGTGGAGCAGCTCGGATTGCCTGCAAAGACGGTTCCCATTTTACTGAACCAGCCTGCGTTTCTTTTCAGCCGCACTTCCTCCCCAGGAGACAAGAGTCTCTCCTCTCCAACATCTGGACCGAGTTTAGCCAACACAGGGATGCTACAAGGCTAGAGCGGAGCTCCGGTCACGCCACTGCAGGTCCTGGCCTGGCCTTATTCAAAAGGGATTCCAGGAAGGAAAGAGAGTTAAAACCATGTGTGCTGTGTGTTCCCTAGGTGTGGATGCCGTTATACACTGTGTGTCATCCTATTTTATCCCCTCAACCACCCTGGGAGGGAGGAAGCCTCATCCCCATTTTATAGATGAGACAACAGAGGCTAGCAAGTGCCTAAGTCTACTTTGCCAAGATCACACAGGTAGCACACAAACGGCAGAGGGTATAGGGGCTCAGGACTTGTAACCACAAAAAAAGGACATTAAAATACTTAGAAACACCAAAGCAAGCCTGAAAAAAAAGTTGATTTGAGCTATGTACAATGATACCAGGAAAATACACGGAATATTATACTTGTGGCCACGAAGAGTGAAAGGCTCTGGGTCCAGCCTGAGTGTCTCAAAAGGTAACTCTGTGGCAGGGCTCACCAAAGGGGCCTTGGGGACAGTAGTGGGGAACCCCAACTTTCCTAGGAAGTCCCCTAACAGCAAACTCCCCCTGTCCCCAGGCTCCACGGGGTTGACCAGATGGCCGTGCCTGGGCTCCTCACTTCTCCTCCCCCAGCCTCACTAGAACTAGGTACACTAGAACTAGGTACTTGCAGAGATGTTCTAATTTTTTTCCCCCATTAAAGAAAAATAATGTAATCCACAGTACAACTCTACTTGGTCCAAAACCTGCTTATTGAAAATCTACTTTGGGGAAGAAGGAGAGTACATGGCATGATTCCGCAGGGAATGATCTCTGTTATGCTTAATTTTGACAGCAGGAAAATAGAATTAGATTCCTGTTCCTAATTCGACTTGCAGCGTCTCTTGGCCCTGCATTAATAAGGAAGATGGAAGAGTGTCTCCTCCCAAGCTCTGAGCTGCATTTCCCTTCAGTCCCTCATTTCTTCAGCCTTTGATTAGATTTTGAATCCTCTTTGCCCTTGAACTTCTCCTGCTCTGCCCCACCTTCCCTCCCCCCCCCCCCCCCCCCCCCGGGGGGGGCCCGCCCCCCCGCCCGGCCCCAGCCACTCAGCAGCCTCCACAGATGAGTCCTCAGAGCAGCACTGTGT
>NW_020838856.1:0-590 GCF_003676395.1 Aethalodelphis obliquidens
TATGAACTCTTAGTATATTTTGGATATTAACCCCTTAAGGGTCATATTATTTGCAAATATTTACCTCCAAGCAGTAGGTCGTCTTTTTGTTATGTTGATGGTTTCCTTTGCTGTGCAAAAGCTTTTAAGTTTAAGTAGGCCCCATTTGTTTATTTTTGCTTTTGTTTCCTTTGCCTTAGTCAACAGATCCACAAAAATATTGCTAAAATTTATGCAGAGGCTAATCCTTAATAGACTTTTTATTCCCAGGTCCTGGCACAGCTTGTTTGTGAATGAAAAAGAATTAGACACTCCTTATGAAGCAACAGATGATAACTCTATTTCTCAATAAGGCTCTGCACCCAATTTGTGTGGGTTTGTTCCCCACGCCAAGCAGTCCTCCAACACCAGCTGGGTGTCCTACAACTTAGCTGTTTCCCCTGGCAACGGTGAAGAGACTTCCTCATCTGCTACAGCCCTAGGCTCTAGGGATTGCTTTTGCAGCCAGTGTCCCTTCTCTAGGGACTCATACAGGTGATGAGCCAAGGCTGTGTTTGGCACGTCAAGTAGATTAAACGTCTTCAGCTAGAAACAGAGAAAAGTGGCAGAGG
>NW_020838856.1:600-8832 GCF_003676395.1 Aethalodelphis obliquidens
TGTTGTGGAAGGGAGAGATGGAGAGGATCATGATTGCAATTACTTTCGGGTTCTACTGTTTTCCCTGGAAACGATGAAGAGACTTCCTCATCTGCTGAAGCCGTAGGCTCTTTTGCAGCCTGTGTCCCTCCTTAAGGACTCATAGAGGTGATGGGCCATGGCTGTGTTTTGGACGTCAAGTAGATTAAACGTCTTTAGCTAGAAACTGGGAGAGACCTTAGAGAGGGAAGTTCTGGCAGGAGACTGTGCACAGCAGAAGTGACTGATCAGTTCTGATTTTCTTTGCAGCAGCAGTTGCTCCCGTTTCTCCTCCTACACCTGGTCTCTACCATGTCCTCTATCGAGGGTGTGGAGAAAAGCAGTTGGGCCGGCATGTGGAGACATACTGCCTGGTTGGTGGTTACCGGGTCTACGGAGATGTACCTTTGGCCACGCCAGCAAATGTGGAAGCAGAGAAGCCAGTTGCCAGACGTGCTCCCAAGGGAAAGCACGCTCCAAAAAGGTTGGATTGCGACCTGCGTTTCTCCAGACCCACAGTCCGGTGATTGTAGCTTGGTGCCAGGAGGCGGACCCCTCAGAATCTTGCAGGTGAGCCATCCTGAAGAGAGTGCGACGGTTTAACTGCCTAAGCCAGCGAATGCCTCTTCCTGCAGTGACCCTGCCCCCCCCCCCAACTGCCCACTGCCACAGATTAGAACCTGTGTCATTTTGTCTGTGCCTTCCCCAGCCAGGAGCCTCCTTCTACACTAAATGTCCATAAGCCAGGAGCCTCAGAAACTGAGGTTTGTTTTGAGAGTCTGCCCTGAACATCCGAGGGCTAAAGCTGGCCTGGAAGAAAACCTGCCGTTCCTCTGCTCAGTCCTCAGGGGCCCCTTTGTGAGCTGAAGAAAGAAAAGTCTACACTCTTCGAGCCAAGGAGGATGCAGGAGCAGAGACAGGGTGCAGAGAAGCCTTAGCAGTCTACCACATGTGCTCCTGCCCTGAGCCTTTGTCAGCGGCCACCACCACAAACCAGGGGGGAGCTGGGATTTTTGAAACGGAAAGCAGCAATCTGTGGCTTCCCAAAGAGCCTCCTGCCTGGGGTGTCAGGAGGCAGGATAGAGAGACCCAGGAAGACCTGCTCCCTGAAACAAGAACAGGATGGAGAATCAAGCAGCACGCACCCTGCCCCGAGGTTCACATGCTCCCTTATTGCCAGCCCTTTCTGTCCCCAGTGGGGTCCCTTAATGCTCAATAAAATGTTTTTGTGTAACAGATTTTTAGGGTCGCCAGTGCTCAGACTTAGGTCACTACCCCTGCGCTAGGCACTCCTGCCATGCGGGAAAGGTTCCAAAGGGGGAACAGCTCCAGGGGGTGCCAGGGATCAGAGCAAAACTTGAGAGGCTGGGGATGAAGGAGTTTGGGCACAGCCCCTAAAGCATCTCAGTGGTTGAGCTTCTGTGAGAAGGCACATCCCCAGTGTGTGTGTGTGTGTGTGTGTGCGCGCGCGCGCGCGCGCGCGCGCTGGTGGGAGGGGGTCCCTAGAGGAGGCAGCTGGGGGAGGGCCTGAGGCTGGAAATGGGGAATGGCGTGCGGCCTCTGAGCAAGCGCAGGCACTTAGCCCTTGAGGTTTCTGGGAAAGCTAGAGCCAAAAGGGCCACGAGATAAGGCAAGTGTAGCAGCAGAACCCAGGTGCCAGGTCTTCCTCAGAACCTATACTTCTCCACGAGGCCGGGCCTTCCATGCTGAGGTAGAAGGGATCCTGGCCAGAAGGTCAGCCAGCAGCTCTGGGAGGAAGGTTGCTGCGGTGGGGGCTCTGCTGCCATGGAAACGACTTCATTTCCTTCCACTCAAATAGCCTGCTGACTGACTTCCTGCTCTGTTGAGTAAAAGGGTCGCTGACTCTCCCCAGAAGGTTGTTCAGTTCACATCCCAGAAGTCCCTCTATTCAGGCCCTGGGGAGGTGTAGTGACTCCTGAGGGCGCTCTTTCCTGAGGCTGGGTGACAGAAGTGGGGGGGGGTTCCTGATAGTTCCCAGGTGCTGGTTGAAGTGCCCAGAGAATGGTCATGCAGGTTGGGGAGTCAAGTAGGTGGAGAGAGAAGGTCGGGGGCAGAGGGCCCCTTCCTGAATCCAGAGCTCACAACGTTACCCCCCCCACCCCATTTCCAGAAACTATCTCTTCCCCCACACCAGCCCCCATGGCCCAGTACCGGGAAACCGGGAGCCCAGAGCACTTGTGGCCACAGAGACACTCGCACGCAGCCCTCGGGGTGGGCGGGGCCGGCTGCAGGCAGATGGGGACGAGGTGTGCTCCCGGGAGGCCTCAGGCTGAAGGTGGCCCCAGCTTGGACAGGAAGGTTAGAGGTGGGGAGAGCAACCTAGGGCGCCCCCTCGGAGCAGTGGGAGTGGGAAGAGGGGCGGGGGCGGAGGGAACCCGCGATGGGAGGCGAGTGGGCTCTCAGCAGAGGCCAGGTTAGCCCGCGGGAGCTGCCTCTGAGCAGGCGGCGGGAGGGCAGTGCCTCCCTGTGGCTGCCGGGCTTCGCGGACCGCGGCTCTCCGCACACGGGTCGCAGGGTCCTGTGACGCTGTATCCCCTCCTTCACCCCGCCCCCCTCGCGAGGCCGCGCCGCTGGGTGGCCTGAGTCCACGGGCAGAACCCCATCGCCCGCCCCTCTCAGACCCGCCTCTGCCCGCCTGCCTGGCCCTGCGCAGCTTGCGGCCCGGGGACCTCGAAGGTCCCCGCGCACTCAGTCAGCGGCCTCTGCTGTGTCTGCTGCTCCTGCTGGGTCTGCTGCTGCGGCTGCTAACCCGTGCAGACCACACCGGGCACCTCCAGCACCCCAAGTCCGCGGGAGCGCACGAGGGCCCTGATGCGGGACTTCCCGCTTGTGGAGGGGTGGCTGCAGTGTGTGCGGGCTGCTGGGGGCCGGTGGGGGCCTAGCCTGGCCCTGGGCAGAGGAGGAGGTCCGGAGCATGCAGAGCTAGTGGGGAGGCTCCCTCACACCACCGCTGGATGTCCTGTCCATCATCTACAGATGCCCTTCCCCTTCTCTGTCATCCCCTCCCTGGTGGGAACCCCTCAGCCCAGGCCGCAGCTGCTCCATAGTCTGTGTGACAGTGTGAGGTGGGGACACCCAGGCTGGCCCAGGCCTGGCAATGTGTCCTGCCTGATCTCAAGACCTAAGGAGCCCACCCATTTGCCTTGACCTCCCTCCAGCCACAACGAGATGCCCCTGGTCCTGAGGCAGTTTTACCACAGTGGGCTACAGGATGTTAATCTGCGCAATTTCAGCCATGGTCAGACCAGCTTGGACAGGCTGAACGATGGT
The DNA here is from genome assembly GCF_003676395.1 of Aethalodelphis obliquidens. Taxonomy (NCBI): domain Eukaryota; kingdom Metazoa; phylum Chordata; class Mammalia; order Artiodactyla; family Delphinidae; genus Aethalodelphis; species Aethalodelphis obliquidens. The sequence continues at coordinate 3,910 of NW_020838856.1, forward strand.
CTCAGAGGTGCCCAGGTACCAAAGGGACACACAAGGTGCCACCATGGCTGCTGGGGAATGTGGGGCCCTTTGGGGGCCTCAGAGACCACAGGTTAGTCACATTGGAACTAAGTTACCACAGTGACCTAGAAAGTGCCATGCCATGGATGCTGGGGGCTACAGGGGTCACAGTGAGCCAGCCTGACGGGCATCCAAGTACCACAGAGAAAGCAACGCATTACATGTGACTTCTGGGCACAGTGAGTGCTGTGCCAGCTGAGCCCCAAGGAGTTCCAAAGCCCAAACTAAGCCCTGGCCTTCCCTCAGTTCTGGTCAGCCTACGTCCCATGCCAGACCCACGAACGGGATGCTGTGCGCCTCACCCTGGAGCAAATTCACCTCATCCGCCTCATGTGTGCTTCCTATTCTGAGCTGGAGCTTGTGACCTCAGTTAAAGGTAGAAGGGGGACTTCCCTGGTAATCCAGAGGTTAAGACTCCACGCTTCCACTGCAGGGGGCTCGGGTTTGATACCTTGTGGGGGAACTTAGAGCCCTCATGCTGCGCGGCACGGCCAAAAAAACAAACAAAAAAAGGTAAACAGACTGGTGGTGGTAGGTGTTAGGGACTTCAGTAAGCTTCCCCTGCCTCTGAAAATGATCATCTGACCTACCTGCCCTCAGCTCTCAACAATAGCCGGAAGTGGGCTTGCCTCATTGGTGTGGAGGACGGCCACTCACTGGACAGTAGCCTCTCCATCTTGCGTACCTTCTATGCGCTGGGTGTGCACTACGTGACACTCACCCACACCTGCAACGTGCCCTGGTAAACACAGTGCAGATGGTGAGGGCCCAGTGAGGCAGGGATCTGCCCAAGATCACGCTGGGGCCCAAAGCAAGTTTACCCCTGGGATCCGGCCCTGAACCTGGGTGGGGAGGGGAATGGAGGTTTGCAGAAGAAGACTGAATCCCCAGAAGGGCCCTGCTACTGCCAGGCACAGCCCAGTTTGGGTCCCTCCTCTTGCACCAGGTAGTTGCAGGTGTAGACAGTTCGACAGAACCTCTTTCTAGGCTCTTGTAGCCAAGTCACAGCCACCAGTCAGACTGCCTCCTGGGCATCCTGCAGGACGCAGAGTTCAGCAAAGGGTATCCACCCCTTCTCCAGCAATGTCAGTCGGCTGACATGCTTTGGCGAGGTAAGGACCCGGGTTTCATACCCTGCCCCACATGAATGTACAACCCCGCCTGTTCCCTACAGATAAATGCACACAAGGTAAATGCAGCCCTGATGCCCTCTCCCCATCCTGTCCCTGCAGAAGGTGGTGGCAGAAATGAACCGCCTGGGCATGATGGTGGACTTGTCCCATGTCTCGGATGCTGTGGCACGGCGAGCCCTAGAAGTGTCACAGGCACCTGTCATCTTCTCCAACTCAGCTGCCCAGGGTATGTGCAAGAACACTCGGAATGTTCCTGATGATATCCGGCAGCTTCTGGTGAGAGACTGCCCTGGCCCTCAAACCTAAAGCGAGAAATTCAAACCAGGAGCCCTTGAACCTGAGTCTCTTCTCCCTCAATTTCCTCAAACGCCAGGTTAAATATCTTCTGCCCCCAAAACCCACGGTACACAGCCCCTGAACCCTTGAGCCCTAGGTGGGGGTCTAGGTGGTAAGATACGCCTCCAAACCCGGAAACCCAGGGCCAAGACACCACCCAGACCAGGGCTGCGGCTCCTCCATTCACACGAACCCAGAGAGGAGATGACTCTGACCTCAAAGCCGGGGCTGAACACCTTCCTCACAGGGGCCAAGAGAGTGAACAGGCAGGTGACTGTGCTGGGGGCCAAGCTGACGGTCCACCGGTTCGCCCCTGCAGAAGAAGAACGGTGGCATCGTGATGCTGTCTTTGTCCGTGCGGGTGCTGCAGTGCAACCCGTTAGCCAACGTGTCTACTGTGGCAAGTGAGCCTCACCCGGGGCTCTCTGAAAACTCTGATTTGGAGCTGAAGCTGGGTCTAAATTTAGGGAGGACTTCAGAAGAGCCCCAGTGGTTTGACCCACTTGTTGGCAATAGGTACATCTCCCAAAAACCCAATAATGGACAGTACAGAGCACCTTGGTGCCATGTAGAACTGGAGCCACAGAATCAAAACTGCGATACCGATGGATATCAGGGAGGCTGTCAGACACTGCTTTATGTCAGAAACAGAAAGAAAATATCCACTATCAGAACTGTTTGACTTTTTTTCACATCTTTCTGACAAAATTCGTGAAGTTGTGAGTACCACAAGCGTCATTACACTTCTGTTCAAGATGTAATCTCTGGCTCACAATCACTGTTTAGCTTCTGTATACTGCAGTGTACATGAAGGTCTGTATTAGTCTGGTTGGGCTGTTATAGTGAAACACTATCAACTGAATGACTTAAACAGAAGAAATTTATTTTCTCACAGTTCTAGAGGGTGGAAGTCCAAGGTTAAGGTATTGAATACCATAAGAATTGGTTTGTGGTGAGAACAATCTTCCTGGCTTGCTGATGGCTGTCTTCTTGCGGTGTCCTCACACGGCCTTTCCTCTATGAGCAGAGGGAGAGAGATCTCTGGAATCTATTCCTCTTCTTATAAGGACACCATCAGTCCCTGTCAGATTATTACCCCACCCTTATGACTTCATTTAACTTCAGTTACCTCCCTAAAGGACCTATCTCCTATCTTCTACAGTAAAATTGAGAGGGGCTTCAACATATATTTTTTGTGGGGACACAATTCAGTCCATAACAACATCTTAAGATAGCTTTCTCTGATTTTCATCTCTCACTAATACCTTCCTCTTTGTCTAGGAATTATTCAAGTTTCCTTAATTAATTTTTAAAAAAATTTTCTTACATTATCCCTTCCCTTTAAATGCTCTCTTCACTTCTTAACTGGCATTTCTTGGAAATAAAGGCACCTTTCCTCACAATGTATTGATTACTCTCCCCACTGTAACACAACGTCTTCTCCCATGACTTTCCTGAAATGGTTCCATTTTTTTCATAAAAGTTTAGTCATCAAATCACATGGTTTATTTTCAGTTCCTATAGGATTTTCCCTTTGGGAAACAACTGACTCCTTTAAATGGTGCTTCTTTTAAAACTACCTTCCTTTATGTTTTATAGCAATCTTATGATTTCTGTTGACATACCACCTAGCTTCTTTCTGATCATTCTTTTTATTTTTTTTTTTCAGTTGTTTCTCTCCTCACTCCTTAGCGCTAGATACTACATACAGTTGGTTTTCTTCTCATCTCTTATATACTCTCTCTGTTACTCCAGCAGCTTTGTTTACCATTAAATATATTATCTGCCAGGCACCTTCCATATGTTACCAACATCTCTCCCTCTGTCTTTGTCATTTCAGTCTTCGCTATGCTCTCTGAGCTCTCACAGGGAGATCTATTTAACACAGGAATCTCAGTGGAAAATACTAGTAAGTTATTTCTCTACTAAGTAAAGCCCTTACAGATCACATGGTCCTGATCCATCTTGCAGCCACATCATCTGGACTATGTGACCTCCGATGTCACAATAGCAGAGGACCAGACCAGAGGGACATTGGCTCCTAATGACCTCAGCTCAGAAGTGATACACTTTATTCTGCTTCTTTGCCACTGGCCACAACTAATCAAAGGAAAAGAGTCTAACTACAAAGGAGGATGAAAAATGTAGATAAGCACATAGGATATTTGATGAGCACTATCTCGAGGTGACATCACCTCCCATCAAACTTTTACTTCACAGAGAAAACACAGACTATAAAGCAAAAACACCCCTAAATAACTTTTTCTCTTTACATACAAGGATAGCTTTTCTACCTAGTTCACCTATTCTCACTTCCTCAGTAACTTCCATTCATTTTCCCATCTCATTGGTATTGTTAAGGTTTTCCTCTTTAGCAATTTTATTTTGGCCCCCTCCCATTAGAAAGCTGCCCCCTTCCCATTAAAAATTACTCTTGCTTGATGCCAAGTAATTCTCTAGCTACCTTTCCTCTCCTCCTAATTTCACAGTACAGTTTATCAAAAATTTGTATTTATTCTCACTGTCTGTATTTTCTTATCTTTATGTACCTCATGACTCACACAATTTTGCTATTTTCTTCTTACTTATCTGCACTGGAATTGCATTCACCGACATTTAATTTGTGATTAAATTGAATGAATATTGTTTGGTCATTATATCACCTTTCAGCAATATTTGATTTTGTTGATCAAGTTTGTCATCTCAGAAAAATCTTTCACCTTAACAACAGTAGCATCTTAATTTGCTACTTCTTCCTCCTGCCTCTGGACATCCTTATCTCTTTCACTGGGCACTCTCACTTTGCCCTCTCCCAAGAGATGTGTATTTCTCAGAAGCTCTCTTCTGCCCTTGATAGATGGTCTCATCTACTCTTGTGATTCCAGCCACCATATATATCACAGATCTTGACCTAAAACGTACATATCTCTCTCCTGAGTCTCTTACAAACCTAACTAATTGCAAAGTGAAAAACTCTGCCCAAATATAACATGGACACTTAAAATTAATTATGTGATATTACTGAACGATTAATTTTACCTTCAATACTTACTTCCACTATTCATCTCTCTACATCATTTATACCACCACTATTTGTACAGTTGCCCAAGTTGGATACTGAGGAAACACTGAAGACTCTGGACTCTGACAACCCTCAGAATGGGAGAAAATATTTGCAAACGAAGCAACTGACAAGGGATTAATTTCCAAAATATATAAACATAAATAAATTTGTAAAATATATAAGCGACTCATGCAGATCAATATCAAAAAAACACAACCCAGTGAAAAAATGGATGGAAGACCTAAATAGACATTTCTCCAAAGATGGCCAACAAGCACATGAAAAGATGCTCAACATCACTAATTATGAGAGAAATGCAAATCAAAACTA
>NW_020838857.1:0-3193 GCF_003676395.1 Aethalodelphis obliquidens
TTTTGTATTTCTGCAGTGTCAGCTGTTACTTCTCCTTTTTCATTTCTAATTCTATTGATTTGAGTCTTCTCCCTTTTTTTCTTGATGAGTCTGGCTAATGGTTTATCAATTTTGTTTATCTTCTCAAAGAACCACCTTTTAGTTTTATTGATCTTTGCTATCGTTTCCTTCATTTCTTTTTCACTTATTTCTGATCTGATTTTTATGATTTCTTTCCTTCGGCTAACTTTGGGTTTTTTTTGTTCTTCTTTCTCTAATTGCTTTAGGTGCAATGTTAGGTTGTTTATTCAAGATGTTTCCTGTTTCTTAAGGTAGGATTGTATCGCTATAAACTTCCCTCTTAGAACTGCTTTTGCTGCACCCTATGGGGTTTGGGCCATCCTGTTCTCATTGTCATTTGTTTCTTGGTATTTTTTGATTTTCTCTTTTATTTCATCAGTCATCTCTTGGTTATTAAGTAGTGTATTGTTTAGCCTCCATGTGTTTGTATTTTTTACAGATCTTTTCCTGTAATTGATATCTAGTCTCCTAGCATTGTGGTCGGAAAAATACTTGATACAATTTCAATTTCCTTAAATTTACCAAGGCTTGATATGTGACACAAGATATGATCTATCCTGGAGAATGTTCCATGAGCACTTGAGAAATATGTGTATTCTGTTGTTTTTGGATGGAATGTCCTATAAATATCAATTAAGTCTATCTTGTTTAATGTATCATTTAAAGCTTGTGTTTCCTTATTTAGTTTCATTTTGGATGATCTGTCCATTGATGAAAGTGGGGTGTTAAAGTCCCCTACTATGAGTGTGTTACTGTCGATTTCCCCTTTTATGGCTGTTAGTATTTGCCTTATGTATTGAGGTGCTCCTATGTTGGGTGCATAAATATTTACAATTGTTAAATCTTCTTCTTGGATCAATCCCTTGATCATTATGTAGTGTCCTTCTTTGTCTCTTGTAATAGTCTTTATTTTAAAGTCTATTTTTGTCAGATATGAGAATTGCTACTCCAGCTTTCTTTTGGTTTCCATTTGCATGGAATATCTTTTTCCATCCCCTTACTTTCAGTCTGTATGTGTCTCTAGGTCTGAAGTGGGTCTCTTGTAGACAGCATATATATGGGTCTTGTTTCTCTATCCATTCAGCCAATCTGTGTCTTTTGGTGGGAGCATTTAGTCCATTTACATTTAAGGTAATTGTCGATATGTATGCTCCTATTCCCATTTTCTTAATTGTTTTGGGTTTGTTATTGTAGGTCTTTTCCTTCTCTTGTGTTTCTTGCCTAGAGAAGTTCCATTAGCATTTGTTGTAAGGCTGGTTTGGTGGTGCTGAACTCTCTCAGCTTTTGCTTGTCTGTAAAGGTTTTAATTTCTCCATCAAATCTGAATGAGATCCTTGCTGGTAGAGTAATCTTGGTTGCAGGTTTTTCTTCTTCCTCACTTTAAATATGTCCTGCCAGTCCCTTTTGGCTTGCAGTGTTTCTGCTGAAAGATCAGCTGTTAACCTTATGGGGATTCCTTTGTGTGTTATTTTCCATTGTTGCTTTTAATATGTTTTCTTTGCATTTAATTTTTGACAGTTTGATTAATATGTGTCTTGGCATTTTTCTCCTTGGATTTATCCTGTAAGGGACTCTCTGTGCTTCCTGGACTTGATTAACTATTTCTTGTCCCATATTAGGGATGTTTTCAACTATAATCTCTTCAAATATTTTCTCAGTCCCTTTCTTTTTCTCTTCTTCTTCTGGAACCCCTATAATTCGAATGTTGGTGTGTTTAATGTTGTCCCAGAGGTCTCTGAGACTGTCCTCAGTTCTTTTCATTCTTTTTTCTTTATTCTTCTCTGCAGTAGTTATTTCCACTATTTTATATTCCAGGTCACTTATCCGTTCTTCTGCCTCTGTTATTCTGCTGTTCATCCCATCTAGAGTATTTTTAATTTCATTTATTGTGTTGTTCATCATTGCTTGTTTCATTTTTAGTTCTTCTAGGTCCTTGTTAAATGTTTCTTGCATTTTGTCTATTCTATTTCCAAGATTTTGGATCATCTTTACTATCATTATTCTGAATTCTTTTTCAGGTACACTGCCTATTTCTTCTTCATTTGTTAGGTCTGGTGGGTTTTTATCTTGCTCCTTCAAGTGCTGTGTGTTTTTCTGTCTTCTCATTTTGCTTATCTTACTGTGTTTGGGGTCTCCTTTTTGCAGGCTGCAGGTTCGTAGTTCCCATTGTTTTTGGTGTCTGTCCCCAGTGGCTAAAGTTGGTTCAGTGGGTTGTGTAGGCTTCCTGGTGGGGGGGACTAGTGCCTGTGTTCTGGTGGATGAGGCTGGATCTTGTCTTTCTGGTGGGCAGGTCCACGTCTGGTGGTGTGTTTTGTGGTGTCTGTGGCCTTATTATGATTTTAGGCAGCCTCTCTGCTAATGGGTGGGTTTGCGCTTCTGTCTTGCTCGTTGTTTGGCATAGGGTGTCCAGCACTGTAGCTTGCTGGTCATTGAGTGAAGCTGAATGCTTGTGTTGAGATGGAGATCTCTGGGAGTTTTTCGCCGTTTGATATTATGTGGAGCTGGGAGGTCTCTTGTGGACCAATGTCCTGAAGTTGGCTCTCCCACCTCAGAGGCACAGCACTGACTCCTGGCTGTAGCACCAAGAGCCTTTCATCCACATGGCTCAGAATAAAAGGGAGAAAAAGTAGAAAGAAAGAATTAGTAGAAGTAGAAAGAAAGAAAAAAAGAAAGAAAGAACTAAAGAAAGAAAGAAAGGGGCGAAGGAGGGAGGAAGGAAGGAGGGAAGGAAGGAAGGAAAAAAGAAAGAAAGAAAGAAGATAAAGTAAAATAAAGTAAGATAAAATAAAAGTTATTAAAATAAAAATAATTATTAAGAAAAAAATTTTTTTTAAAAATGGACACATAGAACCTTAGGACAAATGGTGGAGCAAAGCTATACAGACAAAATCTCACACAGAAGCAACACATACACACTCTCAAAAAGAGGAAAAGGGGAAAAAAATCATAAATCTTGCTCTCAAAGTCCCCTTCGTCAACTTGGGATGATTAGTTGTCTAAAGGAGGGAAGGAAGGAAGGAAGGAAGGAAGGAAGGAAAGAAAGAAAGGAGGAAGGAAGGAAGGAAAGAAAGAAAGAAAGAAAGATGAAGTAAAATAAACTTATTACAATAAAAAATAATGATTAAGAAAAAAA
>NW_020838857.1:3293-8821 GCF_003676395.1 Aethalodelphis obliquidens
AAAAAAAAAAACGGACAGATAGAACGCTAGGACAAATGGTGGAAGCAAAGCTATATAGACAAAATCTCACACAGAAGCATACGCATACACACTCACAAAAAGAGGAAAAGGGGAAAAAATCATAAATCTTGCTCTCCAAGTCCACCTCCTCAATTTGGGATGATTCATTGTCTATTCATGTATTCCACAGATGCAGGGTACATCAAGTGGATTGTGGAGCTTTAATCCGCTGCTTCTGAGGCTGCTGGGCGAGATTTCCCTTTCTCTTCTTTGTTCTCTCACCTCCCGGGGCTCAGCTTTGGATCTGGCCCCGTCTCTGCGTGTAGGTCGCCGGAGGGCGTCTGTTCTTCGCTCAGAGAGGACGGGGTTAAAGGAGCCGCTGACTCGGGGGCTCTGGCTCACTCAGGCCGGTGGGAGGGAGGGGCACGGAGTGCGGGGAGAGCCTGTGGCAGCAGACGCCGGCGTGACTTTGCACCAGCCTGAGGCGCGCCGTGCGTTCTCCCGGGGAAGTTGTCCCTGGATCCCGGGACCCTGGCAGCAGCGGGCTGCACAGGCTCCCCGGAAGTGGGGTGTGGATAGTGACCTGTGCTCGCACACAGGCTTTTTGGTGGCAGCAGCAGCAGCCTTAGCGTCTCATGCCCGTCTCTGGGGTCCGCGCTTTTAGCCGCGGCTCACGCCCGTCTCTGGAACTCCTTTAAGCAGCGCGCTTAATCCCCCCTTCTCGAGCACCAGGAAACAAAGAGGGAAGAAAAAGTCTCTTGCCTCTTCGGCAGCTCCTGACTTTTCCCCGGACTCCTTCCCGGCTAGCCATGGTGCACTAACGCCCTGCAGGCTGCGTTCACGCCGCCAACCCCAGTCCTCTCCCGGCGCTCCGCTCCGACCGAAGCCCGAGCCTCAGCTCGCAGCCCCGCCTGCCCCGGCGGGTGAGCAGACAAGCTTCTCGGGCTGGTGAGTGCCGGTCGGCACCGATCCTCTGTGCGGGAATCTCACCGCTTTGCCTTCCGCACCCCTGTTGCTGTGTTCTCCTCCGCGTATCGAAGCACCCCCCCTCCGCCACCCGCAGTCTCCACCCGCGAAGGGGCTTCTAGTGTGTGGAAACCTTTCCTCCTTCACAGCTCCCTCCCACTGGTGCAGGTCCCGTCCCTATTCTTTTGTCTCTGTTTATTCTTTTTCTTTTGCCCTACCCAGGTACGTGGGGAGTTTCTTGCCTTTTGAGAGGTCTGAGGTCTTCTGCCAGCGTTCAGTGGGTGTTCTGTAGGAGTTGTTCCGCATGATGTATTTCTGGTCTATCTGTGGGGAGGAAGATGATCTCTGCGTCTTACTCTTCCGCCATCTTCCCCTCGTCCTCCCAGAATCTTAACACCAGGTACAAGGTGGCCATCCCTGGTTTCACATCAATATGATCTCAGGCACAAACCTCCTTGTTTTTCCATTTTGTCTTTAAGTTGCTTGTGGAAACAACCGGCCCACCGTCCCCACGACTGTCGCGGCTTCGGCCGCCGTGGCCCCTCCAGAGCCGGGAGCCTCAGTGAGTCCGACCTCCCCTCAGGCTCCGGGGCAGTTCCATGACGGCGGAGGGAACTATAGTTTTTTTTTTTTAACCACAAGTGGGAAGAAAAAAATTTCCCAGTCAGATCAAATTTTATGGGTTTTGAAATAAGCTCCTGGAGGCTTGCTATACAGTTTTCTGCAGTGTTTGTAATTCTTTGAGGCTCTAACACCAAGCAAAGGCATCTTCTTCAGCATTGCTTCTGGCTATGAGGCTAATAATCTTGCTTTTCCCTCTTCTTATTTCATTCATGATTTCACTGATTGTAGATGGCCAAATTACATTGCCTTCTTAGGTCTCTGTTTCTTTAGTGTGCTATCAGACTAATGTAGTTTGTCCTCTTAAGTACCGTGCTGGTAAGGGTTAATGAAATAATATAGGGATGCTTTCAAATTCCTTGTATTGGAAACATATTCCTGGGTTTGTGAACATTTAGGATTCACATCACCCAGAGTTACCTCCCAAGGACAATTTCTCTTCTTGGGTGAAGTTGGTGACACCATATTATAACTTGGACAAGATCAGTATTCATTCATTCAGAAATTACATACTAAACATGTTCCAGGCTGTTCTAGGGACTGGAAATGGAGGTAGACAAGCTAGATTAAGTAATTCCATTTTAGTAGTAGCAAGGAGACCATAAACAACTACAGAGAAAAAGACTCTTTGGAAGAATTCACCTAAACCAGAGGAATCACGTTGATTTTTGTTAAAATATCTGAGCTCCAGGTCCTAACAATTTCTTCTGGAGGACTTCACTTTTTGTTTTCACTTTAAAATGAAGAAAATGAGCACAATGGCTGGGACCCGTCACATGCTCCCATGAGTACTCTTAGATTATTGTTCACATGGCTTGGCCCTGCATAGCCAATTAAATAGTGAAAATTTCAGGCTTTATTTTAGATAGTTGCAATATCTAGATGAAGGCTTGACCTTTCCATCTTTCACAGGGATGTTTTTGTGAGCTCATTCCTTTCTCTTTATGCCAAAACTCAGGAGAAGGGCAGGCTGTGACTGAGGCGCTCATCCTAGAAGCTGTTCTCTCTTTCTTTAACCTTGTCCCACATGCACAATCTCAGTTTCTTTTACAGCCTCCTTCCAGCCACATTTGCTTGCAATCATCATATTACACTATTTGCCTGCATCCTCAATTTCAGGCACTGACCAGGGTAGTAATAAAGTACTATCTCTCCTTTTGCCTGGCCCTTTTGGAAGCTGTTGTTCTAGTTGGAGAGCATTTGCTGAGTTTTAGGGGCACCCTGCATCCCAGGAGTCTGAAGGAAGTTGTTTTAGAGGTTAAAGACAGTTGTTGGTTTTTCTTCTTATATGTGATTCCAAAAGTATAAACTGATTCATTTTCAGTAGGCTGGAAAGCTCTCCCACAGGCAGAAGTACAGTTTCAGGAGATCCAGCTAAAAGTACTATTGCAGCAATATCATAGGAAAAGATCATAGTAATATCTGCCATTTATCAAGGGCCTGCCTTCTGACAATCACTTACACATATTAACTCTAACCCTTGTAATAACCCTGTGCAGTCAATACTATTCCCATTTCACAGATGTGCAAACAGAGAGATTGAATACTTGTACTCAAAGAGGTATCAGGTGATGAAGACAGAGAGCTGTCAGGTTTCAAAGTCTAAGTTTTGTTTTTTTTTTTAAATTAGGTCTTATATCCAGAATAAAGCTCCTAGGTCTTGAGTAGCAGTCTTCACCATTTTTCCAGGATTCTCTTCATTGACAATTATAAATGATCTTTTTCTGTGTTGTTTTAAGTGCATATTTATTTAAGCCCTTTCAAAAACAATCAGTATTTATGTATTTTAATGTTTTAACCTACTTTTCCATTATGCTATCACTTTAAAAATGTACTCAGATATTTTCTTAAATACTTAAACTAGTAAAACACCAAAGCTAATGGAATTAATTTCAGCAAGAGTGAGATTAAAAGTTTGCTTTATGCCTTAAACCCCAAGTTGTGTTTTCCCTTCACACCCTACCCCCTGCAAAATGCCATCATACCATCTTCTACGATGAGAAAAAAGCAAATGTTATAAATGAAAAAAATGATGAGAGCAGCTACATTAGCCTCACAAAGGCCTAATGGAACTTTGAATCCCAATGTTATATTCAGAAGGACACTACTGAGAGTCTCCCAATGGTTGACACATTGGTCTTTGACCCTAGGAGATGGCATTTTGATTTTGATTGCTTTTCTATTGAGAATTTAGAGCCATTCCCAGAATATTGTTTTCAAGGGATTTTTCTTGGCTAATGTCTTGGCAAAAACCATTTTTATTCCTGCTGAAAACCTCTTTTCTACCAAAGTTCAGAATAGAATATGACAAAGCTTTGGCTCCAGTCTCTCTAAAATGACTTGATTGCACTGTGACATTTGCTGACAGTCATAACACATGCACTTTCCTAAACTTTGACAATATTTTAATAGGAAATTAAATGAAACAAATACATTTTACTAGATTTTTTTTTCTTCACTAAAAAGAAGTAGCATGTGGAAACAACTTTAACAATTGCTTTCTATAATTCTAGGGAGTTTGTTAGATATTTTGGTAAATATTAGCTAGCATTTATATGTAATGCACTCATAGGGTCACTTTTTTAATTTATAGAATTTGCCCTTTTCAAGATAATACCATGCTTGGCTCTGCACGCCACTGAAGAAGTTCTGTCTCAGGCACTGCCAGAGCTTGGGCTGGGATGCCAGGGTCACTGTCTCTGCTGACAGGAGCGGAGTTTTCTTTGGACTCACTGGGGTTTGGGCTTCAGGACAACACGGGGCTGTGTCCATGCTGACAGGAGCTGGGGTCCTGATGACCCAGGATACGCCAGGAGGAAAAGCCGTGTGGCTGACAGGGTCTTGGTGCTCTGGCCAGGTGTCAGGCCTGTTCTTCTGAGGTGAGAGAGCCAAGTTTAGGACGTTGGTCCCCCAGAGACCTCCCGGATCCACGTATTATCAAATGGTGAAAGCTCTCTGAGATATCTCCATCTCAACTCTAAGACCCAGCTCCACTCAATGACCAGCAAGCTACAGTGCTGGACATGCTATGCTAAAAAACTAGCAAGAGAGGAACGCCTCCCCATGCATTAGCAGAGAGGCTGCCTAAAATCATAAGAAGGTCACAGACACCCCAAAACACACCACTGGACGTGGTCCTTCCCACCAGAAAGACAAGATGCAGGTTCATATCCCAGAACACAGGCACCAGTCTGCTCCATGAGGAAGCCTACACAAACCACTGAACCAACCTTCGCCACTGTGGGCACACACCAAAAACAGCGGGAACTATGGACTGCGCAGCCTGTGAAAAGGAGACCCCAAACACGGTCAGTTAAGCAAAAGGAGAAGACAGAGAAAGACACAACAGATGAAGGAGCAAGGTAAAAACCCACAAGCCCAAACAAATGAAGAGGAAAGAGGCAGTCTACCTGAAAAAGAATTCAGAGTAATAATAGTAAAGATATCCAAAATCTTGGAAATAGAATGGAGAAAATACAAGAAACATGTAACAAGGACCTAAAAGAACTAAAGAGCAAACAAACAATGATGAATAACACAATAAATGAAATTTAAAATTTTCTAGAAGGAATCAATGGCAGAATAACTGAGGCAGAAGAACGGGTAAGTGACCTGGAAGATAAAATAGTGGAAATAACTACCACAGAGCAGAATAAAGAAAAAATAATGAAAAGAATTTAGGACAGTCTCAGAGACCTTTGGGACAAAACTAAATGCACCAATATTCTAATTATAGGGGTCCCAGAACAAGAAGAGAAAAACAAAGGGACTGAGAAAATATTTGAAGAGATTATAGTTGAAAACTTCCCTAATATGGGAAAGGAAATAGTTAATCAAGTCCAGGAAGTACAGAGAGTCCCATACAGGATAAATCCAAGGAGAAACACACCAAGACATGTATTAATCAAACTATCAAAAATTTAATACAAAGAAAAAATATT
>NW_020838858.1:0-8810 GCF_003676395.1 Aethalodelphis obliquidens
GTAGTAGTACAATTAGCAGAAGCAGTAGAAGTAGCAGCAGCAGTAGCTGTAGTACTAATAGTACCAATAGTGGTAATACTAGTTGTATTTGCCATGAACCGTGCTACAAGTAGTAGCAGTAGTAGCAGCAGCAGCAGCAGTACTACTTATTGTAGTAGTATTTGCCATGCACTGGGCTAATAGTGGTACTAGTAGCAGCAGTAGTAATAGTAGCAGCATTAGTAGTAGTAGCAGCAGTAGTAGTAATAGTAGTAGTATTTGCATGAAATAAACTTGTAGTAGTAGTAGTTGTAGTGGTAGCAGCAGCAGTACAAGTGGCAGCAGCAGCAGTAGTAATAGCAGCAGATATGCCCTGCAGTGGGCCAGTAGTAGTAGTAGCAGCAATAGCAATAGTAGTAGTATATTTCCCATGCACTGGGTTAGTAGTATTGATAGTAGTATTAGCAGTAGTAGCAGCAGCATCAGAAATAGTGATATTAGTATTTGCCATGCACTGGACTACCAGTGGTAGCAGTAGTAGCAGCAGAAGCATCAATAGTAATATTATTTGCTATGCACAGGACTACTACTAATAGCAATAGTAGTAGCAGCAGCAGCAGTAGTAGTAATAGTAGTAGTATTTGCCATGCAATGAACTAGTTGTAGTTGTAGCAGCAGCAGTAGTAGTAGTAGCAGTAGTAGTGATAATATTAGTAGTAGTTGACATGCACTGGGCTACTACTAGTAGTAGTGGTAGCAGCATCAGTAGTAGTAGCAGCAGATTTGCCCTGCACTGGGCCATAAGTAGTAGTAGCAGTAGCAACATAGCTGTAGTAGTTGTAGTAATAGTAGTAGTATTTGGAATGCACAGGACTACTAGTAGTAGCAGTAGTAGTAGCAGTATTAGCAGCAGAAGCAGTAGTAGTAATAGTAGTAGTATTTGCCATGCACTGGACTACTAGTAGTAACAGTAGTAGTAGCAGTATTAGCAGCAGCAGCAGTAGAAGAAATAGTAGTAGTATTTACCATGCACTGGGCTAGTAGTAGTAGTAATAGTAGCAGGAGCAGTAGAATTAGCAGCTGCAATGTTAGTAGTAGAACCAGTAGTGGTTATAATAGTAGTATTTGCCATGCACTGGGCTGGTAGTAGTAGCATTAGTAGTAGCAGTATTAGCAGCAGCAGCAGTAGTAATAGTAGAAGTATTTGCAATGCACTGGACTACTAGTAATAGCAATAGTAGTAGCAGCAACAGCAGCAGTAGTGGTAATAGTAGTAGTATCTGCCATGCACTGGGTTAGTAGTAGTAGTAGAAGAACAGAAATAGCAATAGTAGTAGTAAGTTTGCCATGCACTGGGCTAGTAGTATTGATAGTAGTAGTAGCAATAGCAGCATCAGCAGAAGTAGTAACAGCATTAATATTTGCAATGCACTGGACTACTAGTAGTAGCAGTAGTAGTAGCAATAGTAGCAGCAGCTGCAGCAGAAGTACAAATAGTAGTAGAATTTGCCATGCACTGAACAACTAGTAGATGTCGTAGTGGTAGCAACAGCAAGAGAAGTGGCAGCAGCAACAGAAGTAGTAGCAGAAGATTTGCTCTGCAGTTGGCCAGTAGTAGTAGTAGTAGCGGTAGCAGAAATAGCAGTAGTAGTCGTAGATTTGCCATGCACTGAGCTAGTAGTATTGATAGTAGTAATAGCAGAACCAGCAGCAGCAGTTGTAGTAATACTAGTAATATTTGCCATGCAGTGCACTACTAGTAGTAGCAGTAGTAGTAGTAGTAGCAGCAGCAGCAGTAGTAGTAATAGTAGCAGTATTTACCAGGCACTGGTCTAGTAGTAGTTGTAGTAGCACCAGCAGCAGTAGAAATAGCTGCAGCAGCAGTAGTAGTAGCATCAGTAGAGGTAATAGTAGTAGTATTTGCCATGCACGGGGCTAGTAGTAGTGGTAGCAGTAGGAGTAGAAGTGGCAGCAGCAGCAATAGTGGTAGCAGCAGATTTTTCCAGCAGTGGGCCAGTAGTAGTGGTATCAGTAGAAGCAAAAGGAGTAGTAGTAGTAGATTTACCATGCACAGGGATAGTAGAATTGATACTATTAGTAGCAGTAGTAGAAGCAACAGCAGTTGTAGTAATAGTTGTAGTGTTTACCATGCACTGTACTACTAGTAGTAGCAGTAGTAGTAGCAGTAGTAACAGCAGCAGCAGCAGTACTAGTAATTGTAGTATTATTTGTCATGCACTATGCTAACAGTAGTGGCAGTAGTAGCAGCAGCAGTAGTAATTATAGTAGTAGTTGCAATGTCCTGGACTACTAGTAGTAGCAGTAGTAGTACCACTACTACCAGCAGCAGCAGCAGTGGTAGTAGTAGTTGTATTTACCATGAACTGGGCTAGTAGTAGTACTAGTATTAGCAGCAGCAGTAGAAGTAGCAGCAATAGTAGTAGTAGCAGTAGTAGTAGTGATACTAGTAGAATTTGATATACACTGGACTTCTAGTAGTAGTAGTTGTAGTAGCAATAGCAGCAGAAGCAGTACTACTAATAGTAGTAGTATTTGCCATGCACTGGACTAGTAGTAGTAGCAGTAGCAGTAGAAGTAGCAGCAACAGTACTAGTAGTAGTAGCAGTAGTAGTAGCAGTAGTAACAGCCACAGATGTAGTAATAATATTTGCCATGCACTGCATTACTTGTAGTACCAGTAGTAGTAGCAGAAGTAGCAGCAGCAGCGGTAGTAGTAATAGTAGATTTGCCATGCACTGAACTAATAATAGTAGTAGTAGTAGCAGCAGCAATAGAAGTAGCAGCAGCAGTAGTAGTAGTAGCATCAGTAGTGGTAATAATAGTAGTATTTGCCATGAACTGGGCTAGTAGTAGAAGTTGTAGTAGTAGTGGGAGCAGCAGGAGAAGAAGTGGCAGCAGCAGCAGTAAGAGTAGCACCAGATTTGCCCTGCAGTGGGCCAGTAGTAGTAGTAGCAATAGCAGCAATAGCAGTAGTATATTTGTCATGCACTGTGCTAGTATTATTGATAGTAGTAGTAGCAGCAACAGCAGTAGTAGTATTAATAATATTTGAAATGCACTGGATTACTAGTAGTGATATTAGTAGAAGTAGTAACAGTAGCAGCAGCAGTAGTAGGAATACTAGTAGTATTTACCATGCACTGGACTACTAGTAGTAGCAGTAGAAGGAGCAATAATAGTAGCATAAGCAGCAGAAATAGTAATAGTAGTAGTATGTGCAATGCACGGGACTACCAGTACTAGCAGTAGTAGTAGCTGCAGAAGCAGTAATAGTAATAGTAGTAGCATTTACCATGCACGAAGCTAGTAATAGTAGTGGTAGTAGTAGCAGTAGCAGTAGAACTAGCAGCTGCAGTAGTAGTAGTAGAAACAGTAGTGGTAATAGTAGTAGTGTTTGCCATGCACTGGGCTAGTAGTAGTAGTAGTAGTAGTAGTGGTATCAGCATCAGTAGAAGTGGCAGCAGCAGCAGTAGTAGTAGCAGCAGATTTGCCCTGCAGTTGCCAGTAGTAGTAGTACAAGAAGCAGCAATAGCAGCAGTAGTAGTAGATTTTCCATGCACTGGGCTAGTAATATTGATAGTAGTAGTAGCTGTAGCAGCAGCATCAGCAGTTGTAGTAAGAGTAGTAATATTTGCAAGGCACTGGACTACTAGTACTAGCAGTAGTAGTAGCAGGAGTAACAGCAGAATCAGCAGTAGTAGTCATAGTAGTAGTATTGTCGATGCACTGATCTAGGAGTTGTAGTAGTGGTGGTAGCAGCAGCAGCAGAAGTGGCAGGAGCAGCAGTAGTAGTAGAAGCAGATCTTCCCTGCAGTGGGCCAATAGTAGTAGTAGAAGTAGCAGCAATAGCAGTAGAATTAGTAGATTTGCCTTTCACTAGGCTAGTAGTATTGATAGTAGTAGTAGAAGTAGTAGCAGCAGCAGCAGTAGTAGTAATAGTAGTTGTATTTGCCATGCACTGGACTATGAGTAGTAGAATTAGAAGTAGTAGTAGTAGCAGCAGCAGCAGCAGAAGTAGTAATTGTAGTAGTATTCGTCATCCACTGGACTACTACTAGTAGAAATAATAGTAGCAGTTTTAGCAGCAGAAGCAGTAGTAGTAATGGTAGTATTTGCCATACACTGCACTAGAAGTAGTAGTAGTAGTAGCAGCAGCAGTAGAAGTAGTAGCAGCAGTAGTAGTAGTAGCAACAGTACTGGTAATAGTAGTAGAATTTGCCATGCACTGCGTTAGTAGTAGTTCTAGTAGCAGCAGCAGTAGTAGTAGCAGCAGTAGTAGTTGTAGCAACAGTAGTGGTAATACTAGTAGTATTTGCCATGCACTGGGCTAATAGTAGTAGTAGTAGTGGTAGCAACAGCTGTAGAAGTGACAGCAGCCTCAGTAGTAGTAGCAGAAAATTGACCTGCAATGAGCCAGTAGTATTATTAGCATTAGCAGTAATAGGTGTAGTACTAGTAGATTTGCCATACACTCTGCTTGTAGTGTTGATACTAGTAGTAGCAACAGCAGCAGTAGTAGTAATAGTAGTAGTATTTGCCATGCATTGGACTACTACTCATAGCAGTAGTAGTAGCACTAGTTGCAGCAGCAGCAGCAGTAGTAGTAATAGTAGTAGTATTTGCAATGCACTGTGCTAGTAGTAGTACTAGTAGCAGCAGCAGAAGTAAAAGTAGCAGCAAAAGTAATTGTAGTAGCAGTACCAGTGGTAGCAACAGTAGGGGGAATAGCATTAGCACTTGCCATGCACTGAGCTATTAATAGTAGCAGCAGTAGTACTAGCAGCAGCAGTAGTAGTAGTAGCAGCATTAGTAGTAGTAGCAGCAGTAGTGGTAATTGTAGTTGTATTTGGCATGAACTGGGACAGTAGTAGTACTAGAAGCAGCAGCAATAGTACTAGGAGCAGTTGTAGTAGTAGCAGCAGTAGTGGTAATACTTGTAGTGTTTGCCATGAACTGGGGTAGTAGTAGTAGTAGTTATATTGGTAGCAGCAGCAGTACAAGTGGCAGCAACATCAGTAGAAGTAGCAGCATATTTCCTCTGCAGTGTGCCAGTAGAATTATTAGCATTAGCAGTAAAAGGTGTAGTACTAGTGGAGTTGCCATGCACTGGTTAGTAGTATTGATACTAGTAGTAGAAGTAGTAGCAGCAGCAGCAGTAGGAGTAACATTAGTAGCATTTGCCATGCACTGGACTATTAGTAACAGTAGTAGTAGCAGCAGTAGTAGCAGCAGCAGTAGTGGTAATAGTAGTAGCATCTGCCATACACTGGGTTAGTAGTAGTAGCAATAGCAGCAATAGCAATATTAGTAGTAGATTTGCCATGCACTGGGCTAGTAGTATTTATATTAGTAGTAGCAGTAGTAGCAGCATCAGCAGTAATACTAGTAGCAGTAGTATTTTTCGTACACTGCACTACTAGTAGTAGCAGCAGTAGTAGTGGTAGCAACAGAAATAGAAGTGGCAGCAGCAAAAGAAGTAGTAGCAGATTTGTTCTGCAGTTGGCCGGTAGTAGTAGTAGTAGTGGTACAGAAATAGCAGTAGTAGTAGTAGATTTGGCATGCCCTGAGCTAGTAGTATTGACAGTAGTAGTAGCAGTAGTAGCAGCAGCAGCAGTTGTAGTAAGAGTAGTAGTAATTGCCATGCACTTCACTACCAGTAGTAGTAGTAATCGTAACTTTACTAGCAGTAGCAGGAAGAGTACTAATAGTAGTAGTATTTACCAGGCACATGGCTAGTACTAGTTGTAGCACGAGCAGATGTAGAACTAGCATAAGCAGCAGTAGTGGTAGCATCAGTAGAGGTAATAGTAGTAGTATTTGCCATGCACTCAGTTAGAAGTAGTGGTAGCAACAGGAGAAAAAGTGGCGGCAGCAGCAATAGTAGTAGCAGCAGATTTGTCCTGCAGTGGGCCAGTACTACTGGTATCAGTAGAAGCAATAGGAATAGTAGTAGTAGTTTTCCTATGCACTGGGCTAGTAGTATTGATACTTGCAGTAGCAGTAGTAGCAGCAGCAGCACTTGTAGTAATAGTAGTAGTATTTGCCATGCACTATACTACTAGTAGTAGCAGTAGTAGCAGCAGTAGCAGTAGTAGTAATTGTAGTAGTGTTTGCCATGCACTGTACTACTAGTAGTAGCAGTAATAGCAGCAGCAGAAGTGGTAATTATAGTAGTATTTGCAATGCACTGGACTACTACTAGTAGCAGTAGTAGTAGCATTAGTAGCAGCAGCAGCAGCAGCAGTGAAAGTAATACTAGTAGTATTTACCATGCACTGGGCTAGTAGTAGTAGTAGGAGCAGTAGAAGTGGCAGCAGCAGTAGAAGTAGTAGCAGCAGGAGTAGTGATACTAGTAGTATTTGATATACACTTGACTACTAGTAGTAGCAGTAGTAGTAGCAATAGTAGCAGCAGAAGCAGTAGTAGCAATAGTAGTAGTATTTGCCAGGCACTGGACTAGTAGTAGTAGTAGCAGCAGCAGTAGATGTAGCAGCAGCAGTAGAAGTAGCAGCAACAGTACTACTAGTAGTAGCAGTAGTAGCTGCAGCAGTATTAGTAATAGTATTTGCCATTCACTGCACTACTCGTAGTAGCAGTAGTAGCAGAAGTAGCAGCAGCAGTGGTAGTAGTAATTGTAGTAGTAGTTGCCATCCACTGAAATAATAGTAGTAGTAGTAACAGCAGCAATAGAAGTAGCTGCAGTGGTGGTAGTAGTAGCAGCAGTAGTGGTAATAGTAGTAGTATTTGCAATGGACTGGGCAAGTAGTAGAAGTTGTTGTAGTAATGGTAGCAGCAGCAGTAGAAGTGGCAGCAGCAGCAGTTATAGTAGCAGCAGATTTTCCCTGCAGTGGGCAAGTAGTAGCAGTAGCAGCAGCAGCAATAGCAGTAGTAGTAGTATATTTGACATGCACTGGGCTAGTATTATTGATAGTAGTAGTAGCAGCAGCAGTAGTAGTAGTATTAATAGTATTTGCCATGCACTGGATTACTAGTAGTAGCCGTAGTAGTAGAAGAAGTAGCAGAAGCAGCAGCAGTAGTAGTAATACTAGTAGTATTTGCAATGCACTGTGCTAGTGTACTACTATTAGCAGCAACAGCAGTAAAAGTAGCAACAACAATAGTAGTAGAAGCAGTAGAAGTGGCAGGAGCAGTAGTGGTAATAGCAGTAGAACTTGCCATGTACAGGGCTAGTAGTAGTACAAGTAGCAGCAGTAGTAGTAGTAGCAGCCATAGTAGTAGTAGCAGCAATAGTGCTAATAGTAGTTGCATTTGGCATGCACTGGGCTAGTAGTAGTACTATTAGCAGCAGCAGTAGTAGTAACAGAAGCAGTAGTAGTAACAGCAGTAGTGGTAACATTAGTAGTGTTTGCCATGCACTGGGGTAGTAGCAGTAGTAGTTATATTGGTAGCAGCAGCAGTAGAAGTGGCAGAAACATCAATAGTAGTGGCAGCAGATTTGCCCTGCAGTGTGCCAGTAGTAGTATTAGAATTAGCAGTAATAGGTGTAGTACTAGTAGATTTGCCATGCACTGGATTAGTAGTATTGATACTAGTAGTAGCAGCAGCAGTAGTAGTAGTAAGAGTAGTAGTATTTTCCATGCAATGGACTAGTATTAGTAGCAGTAGTAATAGCAGTAGTAGTAGTAGCAGCAGCAGTAGTGGAAATAGTATTAGTATCTGCCATGCACTGGGTTAGTAGTACTAGTAGCAGTAGCAGCAATAGCAATAGTAGTAGTAGATTTAACATGCACTGTGCTAGTAGTATTGATATTAGTAGTAGCAGTAGGAGGAGCATCAGCAGTAGTAGTAATAGTATTAATATTTGCAATTCACTGGTCTACTAGTAGTAGCAGTAGTGGTAGCAATAGTAGCAGCAGCAGCAGCAGTAGTACTAATAGTAGTAGTATTTGCCATACACTGGACTACAAGTAGTAGCAGTAGTACTAGTGGTAGTAACAGCAATAGTAGTGACGGCAGCAACAGAAGTAGTAGCAGAAGATTTGCCCTGCAGTTGGCCAGTAGTAGTAGTATTAGTGGTAGCAGAAATAGCAGTAGTAGTAGTAGATTTGCCATGCACTGAGCTAGTGGTATTGATAGTAGTAGTAGCAGTATTAACAGCAGCAGCAGTTGTAGTAATAGTAGTAGTATTTGCCATGAACTGCACTACAAGTAGTAGCAATAGTAGTAGCAGTAGTAGAAGCAGCAGGGGTAGTAGTAATAGTAGTAGTATTTACCAGGCACTGGGCTAGAAGTAGTTGTAATAGCACCAGCAGCAGTAGAAGAACCTGCAACAGCAGTAGTATCAGTAGAGGTAATAGTAGTAGTATTTGCCATGAACTGGGATAGTAGTAGTTGTAGCAGCAGGAGTAGAAGTGGCAGCAGCAGCAATAGTAGTAGCAGCATATTTGTCCTGCAGTGGGCCAGTAAGAGTAGTACCAGTAGAAGCAATAAGAGGAGTAGTAGTAGATTTACCATGCACTGGGCTAGTAGTATTTATACTAGTAGTAGCAGTAGTAGCAGCAGCAGCAGTTTTAGTAATAGTTGTTGTATTTGCCATGCATTTTACTACTAGAAGTAGCAGTAGTAGTAGCAGTAGTAACAGCAGCAGCAGTAGTAGTAATTGTGGTTGTATTTCCCATGCACTGTACTACTAGTAGTAGCAGTAGTAGCAGCAGCAGTAGTATTTACCAAGCACTGGGCCAGTAGTAGCAGTAGTATTACCAGCAGCAGGAGAAGTAGCAGCTGCAGTAGAAGTAGTAGCAGCAGTAGTAGTGATACTAGTAGTATTTGATATACACTGGACTACTAAT
>NW_020838859.1:0-8797 GCF_003676395.1 Aethalodelphis obliquidens
CTAAAGAGGAAACAAGCAATGATGAAAAACACAATAAATGAAATTTAAAATACTCTAGAAGGGATTAATAGCAGAATAACTGAGGCAGAAGAACGGATAAGTGACCTGGAAGATAAAATAGTGGAAATAACTACTGCAGAGCAGAATAAAGAAAAAAGAATGAAAAGAACTGAGGACAGTCTGAGAGACCTCTGGGACAACAATAAATGCACCAACATTCGAATTAAAGTGGTCCCGAAGAGAAAAAGAAAGGGACTGAGAAAATATTTGAAGAGATTGTAGTTGAAAACTTCCCTAATATGGGAAAGGAAATAATTAATCAAGTCCAGGAAGCACAGAGAGTCCCATACAGGATAAATCAAAGGAGAAACATGCCAAGACACATATTAATCAAAGTATCAAAAATTAAATACAAAGAAAACATATTAAAAGAAGCAAGGAAAAACAACAAATAACACACAAGGGAATCCCCATAAGGTTAACAGCTGATCTTTCAGTAGAAACTCTGCAAGCCAGAAGGGAGTGGCAGGACATATTTAAAGTGATGAAGGAGAAAAACCTACAACCAAGATTACCCAGCAAGGATCTCATTCAGATTTGATGGAGAATTTAAAATCTTTACAGACAAGCAAAAGCTGAGAGAGTTCAGCAACACCAAACCAGCTTTACAACAAATGCTAAAGGACTTCTCTAGGCAAGAAACACAAGAGCAGGAAAACATCTACAATAACAAGCCCAAAACAATTAAGAAAATGGGAATGGGAACATACATATCGATAATTACCTTAAATGTAAATGGATTAAATGCTTCCATCAAAAGATACAGACTGGCTGAATGGATACAAAAACAAGACCCATATATGTGCTGCTACAAGAGGCCCACTTCAGATCTAGGGACACATACAGACTGAAAGTGAGGGGATGGAAAAACATATTCCACGCAAATGGAAATCAAAAGAAAGCTGGACTAGCAATTCTCACATCAGACAAAATAGACTTTAAAATAAAGATTATTACAAGAGACAAAGAAGGACACTACATAATGATCAAGGGATCGATCCAAGAAGAAGATAAAACAACTATAAATACTTATGCATCCAACATAGAAGCACCTCAATACATAAGGCAAATACTAACAGCCATAAAAGGGGAAAGTGACAGTAACACATTCATAGTAGGGGACTTTAACACCCCACTTTCATCAATGGACTGATCATCCAAAATGAAAATAAATAAGGAAACACAAGCTTTAAATGATACATTAAACAAGATGGACTTTATTGATATTCATAGGAAATGCCATCCAAAAACAACAGAATACAAATTTTTCTCAAGTACTCATGGAATATTCTCCAGGATAGATCCTATCTTGGATCACAAATCAAGCCTTGGTAAATTTAAGAAAGTTGAAATTGTATCAAGTATCTTTTACGATCACAAGGCTATGAGACTAGATATCAATTACAAGAAAAGATCTGTAAAACATACAAACACATGGAGGCTAAACAATACACTCTTTAATAACGAAGTGATCACTGTAGAAATCAAAGAGGAAATCAAAAAATACCTAGAAACAAATGACAATGGACACACGACGACCCAAACCCTATGGGATACAGCAAAAGTAGTTCTAAGAGGGAAGTTTATAGCAATACAATCTTACCTTAAGAAACAGGAAACATCTCGAATAAACAACTTAACCTTGAACCTAAAGCAATTACTGAAAGAAGATAAATACAACCCCAAAGTTAGGAGAAGGAAACAAATCATAAATATCAGATCAGAAATAAATGAAAAAGAAATGACGAAACGATAGCAAATATCAATAAAACTAAAAGCTGGTTCTTTGAGAAGATAAACAAAATTGATAAATCATTAGCCAGACTCATCAAGATAAAAACAGAGAAGACTCAACTCAATAGAATTAGAAATGAAAAAGGAGAAGTAACAAACTGACACTGCAGAAATACAAAAGATCATGAGACATTACTACAAGCAACTCTATGCCAATAAAATGGACAACCTGGAGGAAATAGACAACTTCTTAGAAAAGCACAACCTGCCAAGACTGAATCAGGAAGCAATAGAAAATATGAACAGACAAATCACAAGCACTGAAATTGGAACTGTGATTGAAAATCTTCCAACAAACCAAAGCCCAGGACCAGATGGCTTCACAGGTGAATTCTACCAAACATTTAGAGAAGAGATAACACCTATCCTTATCAAACTCTTCCAAAATATAGCAGAGGGAGGAACACTCCAAACTCATTCTACGAGGCCACCATCACCCTGATACAAAAACCAGACAAAGATGTCACAAAGAAAGAAAACTACAGGCCAATATCACTGACGAACATAGATGCAAATGTCCTCAACACACTACTAGCAAACAGAATCCAACAGCACATTAAAAGGATCATACACCATGATCAAGTGGGGTTTATTCCAGCAATGCAAGGATTCTTCTATATACGCAAATCAATCAGCGTGATACACCATATTAACAAATTGAAGGAGAAAAACCATATGATCATCTCAATAGATGCAGAGAAAGCTTTCAACAAAATTCAACACCGAGTTATGATAAAAACCCTGCAGAAAGTAGGCATAGAGGGAATTTTCCTCAACATAATAAAGGCCATATATGACAAACCGACAGCCAACATCGTCCTTAATGGTGAAAAACTGAAACCATTTCCACTATCATCAGGAACAACACAAGGTTGCACACTCTCACCACTCTTATTCAACATAATTTTGGAAGTTTTAGTCACAGCAATCAGAGAAGAAAAGGAAATAAAAGGAATCCAAATTGGAAAGGAAGAAATAAAGCTGTCACTGTTTGAATATGACATGATACTATACATAGAGAATCCTAAAGATGCTACCAGAAAACGACTAGAGCTAATCAATGAATTTGGTAAGGTAGCAGGATACAAAATTAATGCACAGAAATCTCTGGCATTCCTATACACTAATGATGAAAAATCTGAAAGTATGAAAACACTCCCATTGCAGCAAAAAGAATATAATATCTAGGAATAAATCTACCTAAGGAGACAAAAGACGTGTATGCAGAACATTATAAGACACTAATGAAAGAAATTAAAGATGATACAAATAGACGGAGAGATACAGCATGTTCCTGGATTGGAAGAATCAACATTGTGAAAGTGAGTGAGGAACCCAACTGGAAACACTTCACACCCAAGGGTCCACATCACAAAGGGGATGAGGAACCCAGCAAGAAACACCTCACACCAAAAGCCCACATCGTAAAGGGGATGAGGAACCCATCAGCAAGCTCTCACACCAACGGGCCCATATAACAAAGGGGATGAGGAAGCCAGCAAGAACCACCTCACACCAAAGGGTCCACATCACTAAGGGGATGAGGAACCCAGCAGGAACAACTTCACACCAACATCTCACATCGCAAACGGAATGAGAAAACCAGCAGGAACCACTTAACCCAAAGCCCCACTTCGGAAACGGGATGAGGAACCACGTAGGAACCACCTCACACTGAAGGACCCACATCATAAAAGCGATGAGGAAGCAAGCAGAAACCACCTCACAACAAAAGCCTACATCACCACGGGGATGAGGAACTCAGCAGGAACCACCTCACCCAAAAGGCCAACATTACAAAGGGGATGAGGCACCCAGCTGGAACCACCTGACACCAAAGAACCCACATCACAAAGGGGAAGAGGAAACAAGGAACCACCTCACACTAAGAGCCCATATCACAAAGTGGATGAGGAACCCAGCAAGAACCACCTAACACTAAATGCCCACATTACAAAGGGGATGAGGTACCCAGCAAGAACCACTTCACATCGAATGGTCCACATTAAAAACGGGATGAGGAACGCAGCAGGAACCACCTCACACTAAAGGGCCCACATCATATATGGGATGAGGAACACAGCAGGAACCACCCACACCAAAGGGTCCACATCGTAAAGGGGATGAGGATCCAAACAGAAATCACCTCACACCAAAAGCCCACATCACAAAGGCGATAAGGAACCCAGCAGGAGCCAACTCACACCAAAGGGCCCAAATCGCAAAGGGGATGAGGAATAAAGCAGAAAACACCTCACACCAAAAGCCCACATTACATAGGGATTAGGGAAACCTGCAGGAACCACCTCACACCAAAAGCGCACATCACAAAGGGGATGAGGAACCCAGCTGGATCCACCTCAAACCCAATGGCCCACATCACAAAGGGGATGAGGGGCCAAGGTGAAACCACTTCAAAACAAAAGATGACATCAGATAGGGTATGAGGAAACCAGCAGAAACCAAATCACAACAATAGCCCACATCACAAAAGGGATGAGGAACCCAGCCTGGGCCACCGCACACCAAAGGACCCAGATCGCAAAGGGCATGAGGACCCCAGCAAGATCCACTTCACACCCAATGGCCCACATCAAAAAGAGGATGAGGAACCAAGCAGGAACCACCTCATGACAAAAGCCCACAACATAAAGTGGATTAGAAACCCAGCAGGAACCACCTCACACCAAAAGCCAACATTACACAGGGGATGAGTAACCAAGAAGGAACCACCTTACACCAAAGAAACCACATCGCAAAGAGGATGAGCAACCCAGCAGGAACCACTTCACACCAAGGCTGCACATCACAAAGGGGATGAGGGACCCATCAGGAACCACTCCACAACAAAGGGCCTATATCACAAAGGGCATGAAGAACCAAGAAGGAATAACCTGACACCAAAAGTCACACATCGCTTAGGGGATGAGGAACCAAGCAGGAACCACCTCTCACCAAAGTGCCCACATCACAAAGGTGATGAGGAACCCAGCAGGAACCTTCTCGCGCCAAAAGCCCACATCACATAGAGAATGAGGAAAGCAGCAGGAACCACCTCACACCAAAGGACCCTCACCACAAAAGGGATGAGGAACCCAGCAAGAACAAGCTCACACGAATGGGTCCACATCACAAAGGGGATGAGGATCCCATTAGGATCCACCTCACAACAAAACCGCACATCGCAAAGGTAATGAGGAGCCCAGCAGGAAACACTTCACACCCACGGGTCCACATCACAAAGGGGATGAGGAACCCAGGAGGAACCACCTCACATCAAAGGGTCCACATCACAAGGGGACAAGGAACTAAGAAGGAACCATGATACACCAAAGAGCCCACATCACAAAGGGAATCAGAAACCCAGCAGGAACCACCTCACCCTAAAAGGCCACATCACAAAGGGGATGAGGAACCCAGCAGGAAGCCTTCACACAAACGGACCCATGTCACACAGTGGACGAGGAAACCAGCAAGAGCCACTCACACCAAAGGGTCCACATCACTAAGGGGATAAGGAACACAGCAGGAACAACTTCTCACCAAAAGCCGACATCACAAATGGAATGAGGAAACAAGCAGGAACCATTTATCCCAAAGCCCCATCACAAGGGGTTGAGGACCCCAGCAGGAACCACATTATCATGAAAGCCCACATCACAAAGGGGATAAGAAACCAAGTAGTAACCACTTCAAACCAAAGGGCCCAGATCCCAAAGGGGATGAGAAATCACGCCACAATCACCTCACAACAACAGCCCACATCACAGAGGGGATGAGGAATGCTGCAGGAAGAACCTCACACCAAAGGTCCACATCACAAAGGGGATGAGGAACACAGCAGGAACCACCTCACCCTAAAAGCCCACATCGCAAATGGAATGAGGAATCCAGAAGGTTCAACTTACCCCAAGACCCACATCAGAAAGGATATGAGAAATCCAGCAGGAACCACCTCACTCCAAAGGGCCCACAGCACAAAGGGGATGAGAAACCAAGTAGGAACCACTCCACACCAAAGGGCCCACATCACAAAGGGGTAAGGAACCCAACAGGAACCACCACACGTCAAAGGGCCCACATCACAAATGGGATGAGGAACCCAGCAGGAACCACCTCACACCAAAGGGCCCACATCACAAAGGGGATGATTAACCAAACAGGAACCACCTCACACATAAGGCCCCACATAGAGGAGTTGAGGAAAATGGCGGAAGCGTAAGACGCGGAGATCAACTTCCTCCCCACAGATACATCCGAAATACATCTACTTGTGGAACTGCTCCTACAGAACACCCACTGAACGCTGGCAGAAGACCTCAGACCTCCCATTAGGCAAGAAACTCCCAACGCACCTGGGTAGGGCAAAAGTAAAAAGAATAAACAGAGACAAAAGAATAGGGACGGGACCTGCACCAGTGGGAGGGAGCTGTGAAGGAGGAAAGGTTTCCTCCACACACTAGGAAGCCCCTTCGTGGGCGGAGACTGCGGGTGGCGGAAGAGAGCACAGCAACAGGGGTGCGGAGGGCAAAGCGGGGAGAATCCCGCACAGAGAATTGGTGCCGACCGTCACTCACCGGCCCGAGAGGCTTGTCTGCTCAACAACAGGGGTGGCCGGGAGCTGGGGGCTGGGGGCTGGGAGCTGAGCCTCGGGCTTCGGTAGGATCACAGGGAGAGGACTGGCGGCGTAAACACAGCCTGAAGGGGTTAGTGCACCACGACTACCCGGGATGGAGTCCGGGGAAAAGTCTGGAGCTTGCAAAGAGAAAACAGACGTTTTCTTACCTCTTTGTTTCCTGGTGCGCGAGGAGAGGGGATTAAGAGCGCTGCTTAAAGTAGCTCCAGAGACGGGCGCCAGCTGCGGCTAAGACCACGGACACGAGACGGGCATGAGACGCTAAGGCTGCTGCTGCCGCCACCAAGAAGCCTGTGTGCGAGCACAGGTCACTGTACACCACCACCCCTCCCGGAAGCCTGTGCAGCCCGCCACTGCCAGGGTCCCGTGATCCAGGGACAACTTCCCCGGGAGAACGCACGGCGCGCCTCAGGCTGGTGCAATGTCACGAAGGCCTCTGCCGCCGCAGGCTCGCCCCGCACTCCGTGCCCCTCCCTCTCCCCGGCCTGAGTGAGCCAGAGCGCCCGAATCAGCTGCTCCCTTAACCCCGTCATGTCTGAGCGAAGAACAGACGCCCTCAGGCGACTTATACGCAGAGGCGGAGCCAAACCAAAGCTGAACCCAAGGAGCTCTGAGAACAAAGAAGAGAAACGGAAATTTCTCCCAGCAGCCTCAGATGCAGCGGATTAAAGCTCCACAATCAACTTGATGTACCCTGCATCTGTGGAATACCTGAATAGACTACGAATCATCCCAAATTGGGGAGGTGGACTCTGAGAGCAAGATATATTATTTTTCCCCCTTTTCCTCTTTATGTAAGTGTGTATGTGTATGCTTCTGTGTGAGATTTTGTCTGTATAACTTTGCTTTCACCATTTGTCCTAAGTTTCTGTCCGCCCGTTTTCTTTTTTTCTTTTCTAAAAAATTTTTGTCTGTATAACTTTCCTTTTCACCATTTATCCTAAGCTTCTGTCCGTCCTTTTTTCTAAAAATTTTTTTTCTTAATAACAGCAACTGGGGTCTGGAGGGCAAAGCGGGGAGATTCCCGCACAGAGAATCGGTGCCGACCGGCACTCACCGGCCCGAGAGGCTTGTCTGCTCACCCACCGGGGTGGCCGGGGGCTGGGAGCTGAGGCTCGGGCTTCGGTTGGATCGCAGGGAGAGGACTGGAGGATTAAACACAGCCTGAAGGGGTTACTGCACCACGGCTACCCGGGATGGAGTTCGAGGAAATGTCTGGAGCTGGCAAAGAGACAAGAGACGTTTTCTTACCTCTTTGTTTCCTGGTGCGTGAGGAGAGGGGATTAAGAGCGCTGCTTAAAGGAGCTCCAGAGACGGGCGCCAGCTGCGGCTAAGAGCGCAGGCTCCAGAGACGGGCATGAGACGCTAAGGCTGCTCCTGCTGCCACCAAGAAGCCTGTGGGTGAGCACAGGTCACTGTACACCACCACCCCTCCCGGGAGCCTGTGCAGCCTGCCACTGCCAGAGTCCCGTGATCCAGGGACAACTTCCCCGGGAGAACGCACGGCACGCCTCAAGCTGGTGCAATATCACGCAGGACTCTGCCGCCGTAGGCCCGCCCCGCACTCCGTGCCCCTCCCTGCCCCTGGCCTGAGTGCGTCAGAGCGCCCGAATCAGCTGCTCCGTTAACCCCATCCTGTCTGAGCGAAGAACAGACGCCCTCAAGCGACTTACACGCAGAGGCGGAGCCAAACCCAAAGCTGAACCCAAGGAGCTGTGCGAACAAAGAAGAGAAACGGAAATTTCTCCCGGCAGACTCAGATGCAGCGGATTAAAGCTCCACAATCAACTTGATATACCCTGCATCTGTGGAATACCTGAATAGACTACGAATCATCCCAAATTGGGGAGGTGGAATTTGAGAGCAAGATATATTATTTTTCCCCTTTTCCTCTTTTTGTGACTGTGTATGTGTATGCTTCTGTGTAAGATTTTGTCTGTACAGCTTTGCTTTCAGCATTTGTCCTAGGATTCTGTCCGTCCGTTTTTTAATTTTTTTTGTTTTTAAAAGTTTTTCTTAAAAACTATTTTTAATTTTAATAACTTTATTTGAGCTTACTTTATTTTATTTTGTCCTCTATCTTTCTTTCTTTCTACTTTTTCTCCCTTTTATTCTGAGCCGTGTGGATGAAAGGCTCTTGGTGCTCCAGCCAGGAGTCAGGGCTGGAGCAGACCTGCTCCAGATACAGATATCTGGATATCCAGATATCCAGATATCTCTGGATACAGACCTCCCAGAGATCTCCATCTCAACACCAAGACCCAGCTTCACTCAACGACCAGCAAGCTACAGTGCTGGACACCCTAT
>NW_020838860.1:0-8797 GCF_003676395.1 Aethalodelphis obliquidens
TAATGTCCCTTTCACAATGGAAAGTGACTTGGCTTAGATGATAAACTATACAGTCACACTTAAGCAGAGGCGGAAGCCATGAAGATGGGGAGACTACTGAGACAGCTGTTGCAGGAACCCAGGTGAGAACAGGTGTGGCCAGGAGCGTGGAGGTGCACGTGAGACCAAGCTGATGGGCTAGAGATGAATTTTGGAAGTAGAATCACAGGGCTTGCTAGTGGATTGGATGTGGAGGTAAAGGCAAGGGAAGCATCGAGCACATTCCCCAATATCTGGGGTGAGCCACAGAGGGAAGAGTCGTGTCATTTGCTGAATTGGAGTGGCCTGGGGGTGAAGAGTTCTGGACGGAGATGAGCGTTTCCTTTGGACATGCAGAGTGTGAGATCTCTGGAAGCCATCCAATCAGAGGTTTCAGGAGGCCAATCAGATAAACAAGCATGGAGCTTGGAAACCAGGTTCTGAGGGGGAGATATAAGTTTCAGAGGCGTCAGCATGTAGATACTATTAGCTGCGCTTGTTGGGGAGAATACAGAGAAATAAAAAGTGCGAGCCCAGAACCAAGTCTGAGGGACACTTAGAGTTTGGGGAGATGAAAAGACCCAGCTAAGGAGATAAAGGAAAACTGAAGGGAAGCAAAAGGAGAGTGTGGTACTATGAAGCCAAGAGAGAACCTTCCAGGAAGGAGGGAGAGGACAACTGTGCTGAGCATGGCTCAGAGGCCTCCTGATAGGAGGAGAGAAACATGTCAGTTGTTTTGGCAACATGGAGGTCAGTGGTGACCAGAGCTGTTTTGCTGAGTGGTGGGGACAGAGGACAGGCTGGTGTGGGTTCAAGTGTGAGTCAGCAGCGAGGAATCAGAAAGTGCAGATGGGCAGGTTTTCAACAAGTCTGACTATAAAGAGGAAGAGGAAAACGTGCAAGAGTGAAGAGTGATGTGGATTGAACTCAGGGTTTTCAATGTGGTGCTTTATTGGGAAAGCTGTTACTGACTGTCTGGACTCTGCAAGGTTTTGCCCATGTGAGGAACAAGCACATTTTCCTCCCTGGCGTGAGTGTCACTGGGTGTCCTGTGCAAGAGAAGAGCACCACAGGAGCTGGGCAGAAGGAAAGCACAAACCAGGAAGTGTTTGTGTCCTATAACGTCCCTCCTGCGCCCTGAAAGGACAGAGATTAACACCGTGCCCAGCTGGCACAGGAGAAATGTTTACCAGTTCCAGTATCACAAGCGGGACAAAGAAGGGTGGACGTGGAGTTCAGAGTAAATAAACTGATAACCGGCACACACTTCTACTCTGAAAGTGGGATTCAGGAGCACTCCTAAGGGGAGACGATTCATGATGAAACGATCCCTGTAGGGGAAAGACAAGTTTAACTTCCTTGTCAAGGAGGAAGAAAAAGTGTGTCTGTAAGGTAGTTAGTCACAGGAGAACTTTCTCATACAGTTCCCATCAGAAGGCACTGTCAGAGGTGTACGTAGAGGCTGTGTCTCAGAAAAGTGAGTCTGACAAAATAAAGCAGGAGCAGGGTAACCGGGATTAGGGAGAGTGTGGTGGCAGATTGGCTGGCAAGAACAGGCTCAAAGCACTGCTGAGTTTAGGGCTCTAGTGGTAAAGTCTCAACAGACCCCAGGTTGTAAGGAGACTCCTGTTATGAGAATGTTCACTATTAGATTTCTATCCCAGGTACTGAAGGTATAGAATTTGCAAAATGAGGGGAAAGAAAGGAGAAGTAGGAGAAAGGATGACTTGAAAGTTTAGATAAAGCAAGTTCTCCAAATTATTGTAAATAGGAAAAATTTAATAATCAGCCTTTTTATTACTTGAAATAAAAGTTGGATACAGAAGTCTATTCACCATTCTTTTTTTTTGGGCTGCATTGGGTCTTCGTTGTTGCACGCGGGCTTTCTCTAGTTGCGGCGAGCGGGGGCTACTCTTCGTTGCGGTGCGTGGGCTTCTCATTACGGTGGCTTCTCTTGCTGTGCAGCACGGGCTCTAGGCGCGCGGGCTTCTGTAGTTGGCGTGTGTGGGATCAGTAGTTGTGGCTCGCGGGCTCTAGAGCGCAGGCTCGGTAGTTGTGGTGCACAGGCTTAGTTGCTTTGCGGCATGTGGGATCTTCCCGGACTAGGGCTCGAACCCGTGTCCCCTGCATTGGCAGGTGGATTCTTAACCACTGTGCCACCACAGAAGCCCCTGTTCCCCACTCTTTAAAGTGTTAGATCATTTTACTTCTTGGAATCTGTAATCTGAAAAAACCAAACACCAAAACCAAATTTTTATCCAAGGAAGAAGGTTATTGGTTTCTCTAGGAATTTGTGATTTATAGAGTCACTCATAATTCCTGTGCTCTAACAGGCCCAAACCCCTTTTATTAGACACTGTTTTCCTCAGTAAGAAGTAACATGCTGGGACTTCCGTGGCAGTCCAGTGGTTAAGACTTCGAGCTCTCACTGCCGTGGGCCTGGGTTCAATCCCTGGGGGGAGAACTAAGATCCCACAAGCCATGCGGCATGACTGGAAAAAGAGTAACATGCTGCTGGCTTTCCTCTGTTGGGAAGGGTCCAGGGAGGGAAAGTGACTTCTTCTCAAGGACCTGATACATATCCAATGCAATACAAAACCTCCTGATACTTAATCTTGATGTCGTCCCTATGCCTCCGTTTCTGGACATGTTTATTCCTGGACACTTGCATCAGGCAAGGAATATAGAGTGAAGGGAGACAGCGTTGGAGGCACTTCTGGATGGCACAGACAGAAATTGGTTCATAGATGGATTTGTAGGTGTTGCTGAGAGATGAACAGAAGTTCAAGGTGCAGCTGCTGGAGCAGGATTCCACGATCCAGTCCTCCCGAGGCTGTGTCCCCTGCCCGCACACAGACACCACTGAGGACGCACTAAGGGCACTAGACCCCAGGGCAGAGAAGCTGACAGGACCCAACTGCCAGGGAGTGAAGAGGCCTGAATACAGAAGGGCCTAGAAAGAGCACCACTGTAACCAGAGGGGCCTGGAGGGGAGCGGGTCTGATTAGGGGAAGGGGTGGAGCAGGGTGTCTGCGCTGTATGATGCTGAGATTGTGGCCCCGACACCCAAGACACAGGCACAGACTCGGCCTTCACGTGGGTGTCCAGCCATCACCCCTTGGGAACAAACAGGCTGTCCTCATATCAAAGAATAATACACGGTTTTCAACATTCAATCTCTTAAGCATTTATTAGATCTGCTGGCTTCTGTGGACAGAGAACTCACTAGCTCAGCGTCCCTGCCCTTGGGGGCTCACAGCCCCGTCGTCTCCTGAGCAGAGTGAGAGGCAGCTCAGTACTTGTCGGGCAGGCCAGGAGGTCGGAAGTAATTGGGGTCTTTGCCGCTCCGGCCCCATCTATTGGCAAACTGGTCGGCCTCCGAGTCCTCCCGTCCGTGGCCACTGTCTCCAGGCTTAAAAAGGTCTGTGACTCTCTGAATATTCTCCCTGGCATCGCTGGAATGGAGGAGGGCAGGTAGGGGATTACTCCAGGGCTGACGAGCAACAGCCCACCCTCCCCATCTCTCCTCTTTCCAAGGAATCGAGGACTCTGACAGGAGCTAGGAAAGAGGGAATGAAGCCTGAGGCTGCCCGGGCTCAGCCCACCTCAGCCCTGCGGGTCCCCTTATGCTGGGTGAACAGCACCCATGGGGGAGGCTTGGGAATCGTCTGTCCCACCAGCCTTGCTCTGCTCTTCAGCCACTCAGACCCCACACAGGACACAGAGGGTGAGGGTGGATAAGAGGAGGAGAGGCCACAGCCCTACAGGAAGTTCTCCAGGGCTTGGCCCCTCCTGGCTGTCCGAGGTTCTCACACCCATCCCTGCATCCTCAGGGCCCCTGGTACCTGATCACTTCAGCAGCCCAGACGCCCCCAGGTCCCCTTTGGGCAGCATCATAGTTGCCCCGGGCGTGGAAGTACTTGTCGGAATTTTTGTAATTGGCTTCTCTCATGTCAGAGTAGGCTCTCCACATGTCTTTAGCCCCTGGGAGGAAAGCACATAGAGAAAGGATTATCAGGTGGACAGAAAACTGTGACACACCTTAGGGAAGAATCAAGGAATGAAAAATCTTCCACTGACTCAGTTTCATCCTGTGGCTATAGCACCGTGAGTGCCATAGAGTGAGAAGAGCATTCTTGTGTCTAGTTTCCTGCTCCTGGTAACTCGAATGAGAGTCGTTATGGGGGGAGGGGCACAGCTGCGTTGGACCTGGCTGTCGGGCCCCTATGATGCTGTCTCTGGACTGCATCTCACTTAGGGCTCCATGTGACATGTTTAAAGGGGAGAAGGGAGCTATCTTTATAGGGCAGGATTCCTCAGCTTCATACTATTGACATTTTAAGCCAGATAATTCTTTGCTGTTCAGGGCTGTCCTGGGTATTGTAACACGTTTAACAGCATCCCTCACTTTTACCCACTAACGGGCAACCTATTCCCCAAGTGGGACAACCAAAAGTGTTTCCAAACATTGCCAGATATCTCCAGGACACAAAATTGCCCTTGGCCCCGAACCACTGTTATAAAAGGAAGCTGCATAGGATGAGATCCAGGGGATTGGGGTGAGTGAGGAGGTGACATGGAGGACAGATTCTGAGAAAGGGGCAGACATGCAGCACCTCTGCCCTGACGCCTAAGAAATGTATTCCTGCTGCGCGAATGCGCTCAATGTGACTTGATTCCCCTGCCTGTTAGGCACGTGAATGGCATCCTGAGGACTTTCTAGTGGACGGTATTGATGACGTGGGCTGCCTGAGGAAGCAAGCCCTCGAGCAGTGGGTCTTTGCCTCAGCCTGGTTACACCTTCCAATCAGCTGGGGAGGTACTGAAAGTCCCATGAGACCTACCTCACAGCCCAGGCCAGTTACTCACACTCTCTGGGGTGGGTCTCAGGCATCAATAGTTTTCACTGCTCCCCAGGTGAATCCAACATGCAGCTGAGATTGATAAGCCCCCAGCTTGAGGGAGTGGCACTGGGACAAGTCTGCCCAGCAAGAGCTGTGGCCTCGTGCACAGCTGGGTTCAAACTTCTGTCCTGCCACCTGCTGACTGGCACTTAGTCCCTGGGCAGCAGACTCGGCTGCTCTCAGCCTCGGTTTTCTCCCCTTCAGATGGGGGGAGATGCCTCCCTCACGGAGGTATTCTGCAGGTAAGTAGGTGACCAACTGTCCCAGCCTAACCAGAACTGCACCTGTTTTCCTGGAACTGCCCCAGTTAGCGTTGAAAGTGTCCTGGAAAAGTCCTCAGACCTGGGCAAAGCAGGAGAGTTGGTCACCCTGAAGTGCATGTAAGGGCCGAGTTCCTACTGGAAGCTTGAGATATGTTATTAGGTTCCCCACCCCGGTCGCACACGGGTTTTTTTGTCAGTTAAAAGGCTATAAAAGGGTAGGAAACAGACTGAACCAGGGACAGTGTCACTGAGTATAGGAAGCAGGAGCAAGAGCTAAGCTGAAGGTCCCTGAATTATCCAATTAGGAAATGGAAGGTAAGAAGGAAGAGAAGAAGA
Organism: Aethalodelphis obliquidens; assembly: GCF_003676395.1. Taxonomy (NCBI): domain Eukaryota; kingdom Metazoa; phylum Chordata; class Mammalia; order Artiodactyla; family Delphinidae; genus Aethalodelphis; species Aethalodelphis obliquidens. The sequence goes on from NW_020838860.1 coordinate 5,522, forward strand.
AGAGAGGAAGGAAGGAAGGAAGAGGGAAAGGGAGGGAGGAAGGGAGAAATGAGTGGAGGGAGAGAAGAAGAGAGGGGAAATAGATGGATAGCTTTCATCCTCCTTCATGCAATTGGTCTGAGGGAAATGCTGTACCATTTCAAGACTTATTTTATGTCTTCCATTCAAACTTCCATTTCAGCTGGGAATGATGACTGTTCTTTCTCTAGTGACTGATCGACATAAATTCTGTGGTTTTCAATGTGTCTGAAAAAAAGCTCCCCAAACACCTGGCACATTCTACCACATAGGGCAGCACCGCCTAAGACAGTAGCTCCAACCCTTAAGAGCGCTCATGGTGAATCCCAGAGGCCCATGGGTGTCATCCCCCCTCCACCAGCCTTACCGTCATAAGCCTCACCAAGGAAGGAAAACCATCGGCTGTGGACTCCCAGCACCAAGGAGCAGAGAATGAGGCCTGTGAAAAGCTTCATTGTGCTGAAATGAAAGGAGAGGGTCAGGGAGACACGGACAAGCCTTGTACACCCACTTTGGGATTTGTATGTCGAGGAGAGCCCGGCTGTTCTTTCCACTTGTTCTCATTAGACTCTCAGTGGTCCACCTAGGCAATATTGCAGTCGGACCTCACCAGGAGCCACTAGCCCTCAGCTCTGAACCCACCAACCCTGAACCCAAGCCTGCCTAAGAGGTCACCAAGGTGTCTATGGTGGAAGAAGAGAGCAGCTGGGACGTAGCTGTGTCTTGCTAAAGCAGCCTGTAATTCATCAAAAAGCATTTCCCATGCACCACGCTGCCAGCACTGACCTCATTCAGGACAAATACAAAAGAGAAGAATTAAAGTAAGTGTTTTCAAAGAAATCACTCCTTGGAGAACTTTCTCACCTAAACCCGGTGGAGCAGACCTGCTGGGGACAGGTGGCTGCATTTATACTGAGCCATCCCTGCTGGGGTCATGGGGTGAGAAGGAAAGCTGGACTGGTGCCTGGGGGAGAGTCCCTGCAGGTCATTTCTCCTACAAAACTGCAAAGGGTAACTTACTGGAGACCAGTGGCTGTCCTCATCCACAGGTCATATTCCTCATTGTGCAACCCTGAGAAAACAGCAAGGCCTGTTCTGCCTGGTGGCCACTGTCAGGGGTGGAGGGGCTGAGGCCTGGGCCACCTGGGCTGTGGAGAAGAGGGTGTGGAGCTCCAGGAAGGAGGCCCCCAGGCTGCTGGCAGGTGTGTGGTTAGAGGATACTCCTCCAGCCTGGACCTTGCTTTCCTGGTCGTTTCCTCAGGATGGTCCCTTCTGGACCAGACAGCCGATGTGTCAGAAATTAAATCCTTTGAACTCACGTGTAAAGCCCTTGAGCTTCAAAACTGACAGGCCACCCCACCGAATGTCGTGGGTGCCCCGAGCACTTTCCACCACTCTGTGTACCTGTGCTGAGCTCTCAGCTCCAGGGCAGAGAAAGCCCTCTCAGCCTCTCAGCCACGCATTTCATAAAGGTCAGCACCTATCATGACAACAAAAAAGAGAGGTATTATAAAATAATGAGAGGCTTTTTGACTTGATAAAGGTTAAATACCAATAATCTATAGCAGCTGTTCTCACAATGTGTTCTAGGGAAACCTGAGGGTCTCTTAAGACCCTTTCAGGGGAGTCTGTGGGATCAAAACTATTTTCACAGTAGCACTAAGATATTCTTTTACTTTTTCATTCTCATTTTTTTCATGAGTGTACTGGGTATGAAATGTTCATTGATATGGGTTGAGATTTCTACATTGCAACTGACCTTTAAGAAACTACCACTTGTCAAGTTTTGGTATCGTATCAAAGAATTGCCTGAATTATCATAAAATGCTATTAAAATGCTCTCCAGTTTTCTACCTATATGTTATATCTGTGTGATGTTGAATTTTTTTGTATACTTCAACCCAAATAATGTATTGTGACAGATTGAGTGCAGGATCACACATGAGAATCCAGCTATCTTCTATTAAGCTAGATATTTAAAATTTTTCAAAAATGTAAAGCTACTATTTTTCTTATTAATCTTTTTGTTTTGGAAAAAGATTATTTTCATTAAAATATATTATTTATGTTAACATAATGGATTTATTAATGTGCTTTTATTTATTCATTTATTTATTTGACCATTTTTTAGATACTCTGCAAAGGGTTTTTCATAAATTAACTCAATCCTCATAAAACTTCATAACAGCACAATATGTTATTGTGTTTTTAAATGCTCAAACATTTTTTCTTTCCAGTGTGTTAAATCCTGATAGAGTCAGGATAAATTAAATTTCTTTGAGGACCTCAATAATTTTTCAGAGTATAATGGGACCCTGAGACACAAAAGCTTGAGAATCATTGCTCTACAGCAAATCTTATGTGTAAAGAAGACACTTTAGGTGCATTCTCAAGAAGGCCAAGAGGGAGACATGGATGTCCTCTTCTGATCACCTCAGTTTCACATTCTGCTGGAGGACCTGCCCGTTGCTAAGACAAGAAACATGAGGACGATAAGAAATGGAAGAGAAGAAATGAAGCTATCATTATTTCTAAATGATGCAAGCTTTTACGTAGAAAACCCATCAGAATCAAATGGTACACTAATGAAGCCATTAAGAGAATTCAGTGAGATTGCCATGTTTCGCATAAAAATTCAATTGTGTGTCTCTACACCAATTCTTTTTGTGTTGTTTTTTTGGCTGCGTTGGGTCTTTGTTGCTGCCCGCGGGCTTTCTCTAGTTGCAGCGAGCTGAGGCTACTCTTCAATGCGGTGAATAGGCTTCTCACTGCGGTGGCTTCTCTTGTTGCAGAGCACAGGCTCTAGGTGTGCAGGCTTCAGTAGCTGTGGCTCGCGGGCTCAGTAATTGTATCTCGCGGGCTCTAGAGCACAGGCTCAGTAGTTGTGGCACATGGGCTTAGTTGCTCCACAGCATGTGGGATCTTCCCGGACCAGGGCTCAAACCCGTGTCTCCTGCATTGGCAGGCGGATTACTGACTACTGCGCCACCAGGGAAGTCCCAACACCAATTCTTAACAGTTAAAAAAATACAATACAAAATACTACCAAAAACATTAACTATCTAGGGAAAACTTTAAAAATACACAAATATTTACAGAGAAAATTTAAGTTTGTTAAAGGATAAAAAGTGGGGGATGTATGTCATGTTCATGGAGAGGATGTTTTGACTTAGTAAAGGTATCAGTTCTCCTTGGATTAATTTATAAATTCAGTGCAATGCTAATCAAAATTCCCCGTGGAATTCTTTTAGGGACACA
>NW_020838861.1:0-8797 GCF_003676395.1 Aethalodelphis obliquidens
CTAAAGAGGAAACAAGCAATGATGAAAAACACAATAAATGAAATTTAAAATACTCTAGAAGGGATTAATAGCAGAATAACTGAGGCAGAAGAACGGATAAGTGACCTGGAAGATAAAATAGTGGAAATAACTACTGCAGAGCAGAATAAAGAAAAAAGAATGAAAAGAACTGAGGACAGTCTGAGAGACCTCTGGGACAACAATAAATGCACCAACATTCGAATTAAAGTGGTCCCGAAGAGAAAAAGAAAGGGACTGAGAAAATATTTGAAGAGATTATAGTTGAAAACTTCCCTAATATGGGAAAGGAAATAATTAATCAAGTCCAGGAAGCACAGAGAGTCCCATACAGGATAAATCAAAGGAGAAACATGCCAAGACACATATTAATCAAAGTATCAAAAATTAAATACAAAGAAAACATATTAAAAGAAGCAAGGAAAAACAACAAATAACACACAAGGGAATCCCCATAAGGTTAACAGCTGATCTTTCAGTAGAAACTCTGCAAGCCAGAAGGGAGTGGCAGGACATATTTAAAGTGATGAAGGAGAAAAACCTACAACCAAGATTACCCAGCAAGGATCTCATTCAGATTTGATGGAGAATTTAAAATCTTTACAGACAAGCAAAAGCTGAGAGAGTTCAGCAACACCAAACCAGCTTTACAACAAATGCTAAAGGACTTCTCTAGGCAAGAAACACAAGAGCAGGAAAACATCTACAATAACAAGCCCAAAACAATTAAGAAAATGGGAATGGGAACATACATATCGATAATTACCTTAAATGTAAATGGATTAAATGCTTCCATCAAAAGATACAGACTGGCTGAATGGATACAAAAACAAGACCCATATATGTGCTGCTACAAGAGGCCCACTTCAGATCTAGGGACACATACAGACTGAAAGTGAGGGGATGGAAAAACATATTCCACGCAAATGGAAATCAAAAGAAAGCTGGACTAGCAATTCTCACATCAGACAAAATAGACTTTAAAATAAAGATTATTACAAGAGACAAAGAAGGACACTACATAATGATCAAGGGATCGATCCAAGAAGAAGATAAAACAACTATAAATACTTATGCATCCAACATAGAAGCACCTCAATACATAAGGCAAATACTAACAGCCATAAAAGGGGAAAGTGACAGTAACACATTCATAGTAGGGGACTTTAACACCCCACTTTCATCAATGGACTGATCATCCAAAATGAAAATAAATAAGGAAACACAAGCTTTAAATGATACATTAAACAAGATGGACTTTATTGATATTCATAGGAAATGCCATCCAAAAACAACAGAATACAAATTTTTCTCAAGTACTCATGGAATATTCTCCAGGATAGATCCTATCTTGGATCACAAATCAAGCCTTGGTAAATTTAAGAAAGTTGAAATTGTATCAAGTATCTTTTACGATCACAAGGCTATGAGACTAGATATCAATTACAAGAAAAGATCTGTAAAACATACAAACACATGGAGGCTAAACAATACACTCTTTAATAACGAAGTGATCACTGTAGAAATCAAAGAGGAAATCAAAAAATACCTAGAAACAAATGACAATGGACACACGACGACCCAAACCCTATGGGATACAGCAAAAGTAGTTCTAAGAGGGAAGTTTATAGCAATACAATCTTACCTTAAGAAACAGGAAACATCTCGAATAAACAACTTAACCTTGAACCTAAAGCAATTACTGAAAGAAGATAAATACAACCCCAAAGTTAGGAGAAGGAAACAAATCATAAATATCAGATCAGAAATAAATGAAAAAGAAATGACGAAACGATAGCAAATATCAATAAAACTAAAAGCTGGTTCTTTGAGAAGATAAACAAAATTGATAAATCATTAGCCAGACTCATCAAGATAAAAACAGAGAAGACTCAACTCAATAGAATTAGAAATGAAAAAGGAGAAGTAACAAACTGACACTGCAGAAATACAAAAGATCATGAGACATTACTACAAGCAACTCTATGCCAATAAAATGGACAACCTGGAGGAAATAGACAACTTCTTAGAAAAGCACAACCTGCCAAGACTGAATCAGGAAGCAATAGAAAATATGAACAGACAAATCACAAGCACTGAAATTGGAACTGTGATTGAAAATCTTCCAACAAACCAAAGCCCAGGACCAGATGGCTTCACAGGTGAATTCTACCAAACATTTAGAGAAGAGATAACACCTATCCTTATCAAACTCTTCCAAAATATAGCAGAGGGAGGAACACTCCAAACTCATTCTACGAGGCCACCATCACCCTGATACAAAAACCAGACAAAGATGTCACAAAGAAAGAAAACTACAGGCCAATATCACTGACGAACATAGATGCAAATGTCCTCAACACACTACTAGCAAACAGAATCCAACAGCACATTAAAAGGATCATACACCATGATCAAGTGGGGTTTATTCCAGCAATGCAAGGATTCTTCTATATACGCAAATCAATCAGCGTGATACACCATATTAACAAATTGAAGGAGAAAAACCATATGATCATCTCAATAGATGCAGAGAAAGCTTTCAACAAAATTCAACACCGAGTTATGATAAAAACCCTGCAGAAAGTAGGCATAGAGGGAATTTTCCTCAACATAATAAAGGCCATATATGACAAACCGACAGCCAACATCGTCCTTAATGGTGAAAAACTGAAACCATTTCCACTATCATCAGGAACAACACAAGGTTGCACACTCTCACCACTCTTATTCAACATAATTTTGGAAGTTTTAGTCACAGCAATCAGAGAAGAAAAGGAAATAAAAGGAATCCAAATTGGAAAGGAAGAAATAAAGCTGTCACTGTTTGAATATGACATGATACTATACATAGAGAATCCTAAAGATGCTACCAGAAAACGACTAGAGCTAATCAATGAATTTGGTAAGGTAGCAGGATACAAAATTAATGCACAGAAATCTCTGGCATTCCTATACACTAATGATGAAAAATCTGAAAGTATGAAAACACTCCCATTGCAGCAAAAAGAATATAATATCTAGGAATAAATCTACCTAAGGAGACAAAAGACGTGTATGCAGAACATTATAAGACACTAATGAAAGAAATTAAAGATGATACAAATAGACGGAGAGATACAGCATGTTCCTGGATTGGAAGAATCAACATTGTGAAAGTGAGTGAGGAACCCAACTGGAAACACTTCACACCCAAGGGTCCACATCACAAAGGGGATGAGGAACCCAGCAAGAAACACCTCACACCAAAAGCCCACATCGTAAAGGGGATGAGGAACCCATCAGCAAGCTCTCACACCAACGGGCCCATATAACAAAGGGGATGAGGAAGCCAGCAAGAACCACCTCACACCAAAGGGTCCACATCACTAAGGGGATGAGGAACCCAGCAGGAACAACTTCACACCAACATCTCACATCGCAAACGGAATGAGAAAACCAGCAGGAACCACTTAACCCAAAGCCCCACTTCGGAAACGGGATGAGGAACCACGTAGGAACCACCTCACACTGAAGGACCCACATCATAAAAGCGATGAGGAAGCAAGCAGAAACCACCTCACAACAAAAGCCTACATCACCACGGGGATGAGGAACTCAGCAGGAACCACCTCACCCAAAAGGCCAACATTACAAAGGGGATGAGGCACCCAGCTGGAACCACCTGACACCAAAGAACCCACATCACAAAGGGGAAGAGGAAACAAGGAACCACCTCACACTAAGAGCCCATATCACAAAGTGGATGAGGAACCCAGCAAGAACCACCTAACACTAAATGCCCACATTACAAAGGGGATGAGGTACCCAGCAAGAACCACTTCACATCGAATGGTCCACATTAAAAACGGGATGAGGAACGCAGCAGGAACCACCTCACACTAAAGGGCCCACATCATATATGGGATGAGGAACACAGCAGGAACCACCCACACCAAAGGGTCCACATCGTAAAGGGGATGAGGATCCAAACAGAAATCACCTCACACCAAAAGCCCACATCACAAAGGCGATAAGGAACCCAGCAGGAGCCAACTCACACCAAAGGGCCCAAATCGCAAAGGGGATGAGGAATAAAGCAGAAAACACCTCACACCAAAAGCCCACATTACATAGGGATTAGGGAAACCTGCAGGAACCACCTCACACCAAAAGCGCACATCACAAAGGGGATGAGGAACCCAGCTGGATCCACCTCAAACCCAATGGCCCACATCACAAAGGGGATGAGGGGCCAAGGTGAAACCACTTCAAAACAAAAGATGACATCAGATAGGGTATGAGGAAACCAGCAGAAACCAAATCACAACAATAGCCCACATCACAAAAGGGATGAGGAACCCAGCCTGGGCCACCGCACACCAAAGGACCCAGATCGCAAAGGGCATGAGGACCCCAGCAAGATCCACTTCACACCCAATGGCCCACATCAAAAAGAGGATGAGGAACCAAGCAGGAACCACCTCATGACAAAAGCCCACAACATAAAGTGGATTAGAAACCCAGCAGGAACCACCTCACACCAAAAGCCAACATTACACAGGGGATGAGTAACCAAGAAGGAACCACCTTACACCAAAGAAACCACATCGCAAAGAGGATGAGCAACCCAGCAGGAACCACTTCACACCAAGGCTGCACATCACAAAGGGGATGAGGGACCCATCAGGAACCACTCCACAACAAAGGGCCTATATCACAAAGGGCATGAAGAACCAAGAAGGAATAACCTGACACCAAAAGTCACACATCGCTTAGGGGATGAGGAACCAAGCAGGAACCACCTCTCACCAAAGTGCCCACATCACAAAGGTGATGAGGAACCCAGCAGGAACCTTCTCGCGCCAAAAGCCCACATCACATAGAGAATGAGGAAAGCAGCAGGAACCACCTCACACCAAAGGACCCTCACCACAAAAGGGATGAGGAACCCAGCAAGAACAAGCTCACACGAATGGGTCCACATCACAAAGGGGATGAGGATCCCATTAGGATCCACCTCACAACAAAACCGCACATCGCAAAGGTAATGAGGAGCCCAGCAGGAAACACTTCACACCCACGGGTCCACATCACAAAGGGGATGAGGAACCCAGGAGGAACCACCTCACATCAAAGGGTCCACATCACAAGGGGACAAGGAACTAAGAAGGAACCATGATACACCAAAGAGCCCACATCACAAAGGGAATCAGAAACCCAGCAGGAACCACCTCACCCTAAAAGGCCACATCACAAAGGGGATGAGGAACCCAGCAGGAAGCCTTCACACAAACGGACCCATGTCACACAGTGGACGAGGAAACCAGCAAGAGCCACTCACACCAAAGGGTCCACATCACTAAGGGGATAAGGAACACAGCAGGAACAACTTCTCACCAAAAGCCGACATCACAAATGGAATGAGGAAACAAGCAGGAACCATTTATCCCAAAGCCCCATCACAAGGGGTTGAGGACCCCAGCAGGAACCACATTATCATGAAAGCCCACATCACAAAGGGGATAAGAAACCAAGTAGTAACCACTTCAAACCAAAGGGCCCAGATCCCAAAGGGGATGAGAAATCACGCCACAATCACCTCACAACAACAGCCCACATCACAGAGGGGATGAGGAATGCTGCAGGAAGAACCTCACACCAAAGGTCCACATCACAAAGGGGATGAGGAACACAGCAGGAACCACCTCACCCTAAAAGCCCACATCGCAAATGGAATGAGGAATCCAGAAGGTTCAACTTACCCCAAGACCCACATCAGAAAGGATATGAGAAATCCAGCAGGAACCACCTCACTCCAAAGGGCCCACAGCACAAAGGGGATGAGAAACCAAGTAGGAACCACTCCACACCAAAGGGCCCACATCACAAAGGGGTAAGGAACCCAACAGGAACCACCACACGTCAAAGGGCCCACATCACAAATGGGATGAGGAACCCAGCAGGAACCACCTCACACCAAAGGGCCCACATCACAAAGGGGATGATTAACCAAACAGGAACCACCTCACACATAAGGCCCCACATAGAGGAGTTGAGGAAAATGGCGGAAGCGTAAGACGCGGAGATCAACTTCCTCCCCACAGATACATCCGAAATACATCTACTTGTGGAACTGCTCCTACAGAACACCCACTGAACGCTGGCAGAAGACCTCAGACCTCCCATTAGGCAAGAAACTCCCAACGCACCTGGGTAGGGCAAAAGTAAAAAGAATAAACAGAGACAAAAGAATAGGGACGGGACCTGCACCAGTGGGAGGGAGCTGTGAAGGAGGAAAGGTTTCCTCCACACACTAGGAAGCCCCTTCGTGGGCGGAGACTGCGGGTGGCGGAAGAGAGCACAGCAACAGGGGTGCGGAGGGCAAAGCGGGGAGAATCCCGCACAGAGAATTGGTGCCGACCGTCACTCACCGGCCCGAGAGGCTTGTCTGCTCAACAACAGGGGTGGCCGGGAGCTGGGGGCTGGGGGCTGGGAGCTGAGCCTCGGGCTTCGGTAGGATCACAGGGAGAGGACTGGCGGCGTAAACACAGCCTGAAGGGGTTAGTGCACCACGACTACCCGGGATGGAGTCCGGGGAAAAGTCTGGAGCTTGCAAAGAGAAAACAGACGTTTTCTTACCTCTTTGTTTCCTGGTGCGCGAGGAGAGGGGATTAAGAGCGCTGCTTAAAGTAGCTCCAGAGACGGGCGCCAGCTGCGGCTAAGACCACGGACACGAGACGGGCATGAGACGCTAAGGCTGCTGCTGCCGCCACCAAGAAGCCTGTGTGCGAGCACAGGTCACTGTACACCACCACCCCTCCCGGAAGCCTGTGCAGCCCGCCACTGCCAGGGTCCCGTGATCCAGGGACAACTTCCCCGGGAGAACGCACGGCGCGCCTCAGGCTGGTGCAATGTCACGAAGGCCTCTGCCGCCGCAGGCTCGCCCCGCACTCCGTGCCCCTCCCTCTCCCCGGCCTGAGTGAGCCAGAGCGCCCGAATCAGCTGCTCCCTTAACCCCGTCATGTCTGAGCGAAGAACAGACGCCCTCAGGCGACTTATACGCAGAGGCGGAGCCAAACCAAAGCTGAACCCAAGGAGCTCTGAGAACAAAGAAGAGAAACGGAAATTTCTCCCAGCAGCCTCAGATGCAGCGGATTAAAGCTCCACAATCAACTTGATGTACCCTGCATCTGTGGAATACCTGAATAGACTACGAATCATCCCAAATTGGGGAGGTGGACTCTGAGAGCAAGATATATTATTTTTCCCCCTTTTCCTCTTTATGTAAGTGTGTATGTGTATGCTTCTGTGTGAGATTTTGTCTGTATAACTTTGCTTTCACCATTTGTCCTAAGTTTCTGTCCGCCCGTTTTCTTTTTTTCTTTTCTAAAAAATTTTTGTCTGTATAACTTTCCTTTTCACCATTTATCCTAAGCTTCTGTCCGTCCTTTTTTCTAAAAATTTTTTTTCTTAATAACAGCAACTGGGGTCTGGAGGGCAAAGCGGGGAGATTCCCGCACAGAGAATCGGTGCCGACCGGCACTCACCGGCCCGAGAGGCTTGTCTGCTCACCCACCGGGGTGGCCGGGGGCTGGGAGCTGAGGCTCGGGCTTCGGTTGGATCGCAGGGAGAGGACTGGAGGATTAAACACAGCCTGAAGGGGTTACTGCACCACGGCTACCCGGGATGGAGTTCGAGGAAATGTCTGGAGCTGGCAAAGAGACAAGAGACGTTTTCTTACCTCTTTGTTTCCTGGTGCGTGAGGAGAGGGGATTAAGAGCGCTGCTTAAAGGAGCTCCAGAGACGGGCGCCAGCTGCGGCTAAGAGCGCAGGCTCCAGAGACGGGCATGAGACGCTAAGGCTGCTCCTGCTGCCACCAAGAAGCCTGTGGGTGAGCACAGGTCACTGTACACCACCACCCCTCCCGGGAGCCTGTGCAGCCTGCCACTGCCAGAGTCCCGTGATCCAGGGACAACTTCCCCGGGAGAACGCACGGCACGCCTCAAGCTGGTGCAATATCACGCAGGACTCTGCCGCCGTAGGCCCGCCCCGCACTCCGTGCCCCTCCCTGCCCCTGGCCTGAGTGCGTCAGAGCGCCCGAATCAGCTGCTCCGTTAACCCCATCCTGTCTGAGCGAAGAACAGACGCCCTCAAGCGACTTACACGCAGAGGCGGAGCCAAACCCAAAGCTGAACCCAAGGAGCTGTGCGAACAAAGAAGAGAAACGGAAATTTCTCCCGGCAGACTCAGATGCAGCGGATTAAAGCTCCACAATCAACTTGATATACCCTGCATCTGTGGAATACCTGAATAGACTACGAATCATCCCAAATTGGGGAGGTGGAATTTGAGAGCAAGATATATTATTTTTCCCCTTTTCCTCTTTTTGTGACTGTGTATGTGTATGCTTCTGTGTAAGATTTTGTCTGTACAGCTTTGCTTTCAGCATTTGTCCTAGGATTCTGTCCGTCCGTTTTTTAATTTTTTTTGTTTTTAAAAGTTTTTCTTAAAAACTATTTTTAATTTTAATAACTTTATTTGAGCTTACTTTATTTTATTTTGTCCTCTATCTTTCTTTCTTTCTACTTTTTCTCCCTTTTATTCTGAGCCGTGTGGATGAAAGGCTCTTGGTGCTCCAGCCAGGAGTCAGGGCTGGAGCAGACCTGCTCCAGATACAGATATCTGGATATCCAGATATCCAGATATCTCTGGATACAGACCTCCCAGAGATCTCCATCTCAACACCAAGACCCAGCTTCACTCAACGACCAGCAAGCTACAGTGCTGGACACCCTAT
>NW_020838862.1:0-8789 GCF_003676395.1 Aethalodelphis obliquidens
CATATACACACTAACAAACGCAGTAAGGTAGATAGCTAGTGGGAAGCAGCCGCATGGCACAGGGATATTGGCTCGGTGCTTTGTGACAGCCTGGAGGGGTGGGATAGGGAGGGTGGGAAGGAGGGAGACGCAAGAGGGAAGACATATGGGAACATATGTTTATGTATGACTGATTCACTTTGTTATAAAGCAGAAACTAACACACCATTGTAAAGCAATTATACCCCAATAAAGATGTTAAAAAAAAACAAAACAAAAAACTTACTCCTCTTCTCCTTCTCTAGAGTTTCCCTCTCTCTACGCTTATCAATTATCTCGCCTTCACATAATGCCTTTTCATCTTGAACTCGTCTCAGATCATTTGTAATGGCATCAATTTGGGGTTGAAGGTTCTCACAGTTTTCTGTGGTCTTCAGCTCATTTTGCAAATCTTCTATCATTTTGCGGGTATTACTTATTCTCCTCTGTCGATCATGCTCTTCATTTTGTTTTACTGTTAAAGCCTGCTGAAGGTCCTCAATCTAATAAAACAAAAGCAGGTTAGCACTGGAGATTGTTTTTTCTCCTGGTTTATTAGGCTTTAGTAAAACAGTTTTAAAAATGCAAACAACCTAAGAACATGGGTTTTTTTCTCACTAAAAGGTATCCTATTAGAATTAAACTGTTACTCCTACCAGACCACCTGTCTCTTTATTTGTTCAGCAATACATTCCAAGTACCTAGGGCAGTGGTTAGCATATAGTTAGCATTCAGTAAATATTTGCTAAATAAACGAAATATTTATAAAGCCAATCAGCAGATTTCTAAATATTTATAGGAAGATTTCACATACTATATATCATAAAACTGAAAACAGTCACATGGTATACCACAGACTTTCAATAAACCAGCAATAGAAATGATGGTGAAGATTATGTCACCCTACTAGTTTAAAACCACAATAAACTATTTTCTTTCCATTAAATTATTTTCTACTAGCACTTCAAATTAGTATTTTGAGATTTTAATCCTCAATCTGTATGTTTATATTCAGGGTAAGTCATTAAAAAAAACCAGATCATGCAACTTACCAGTGGAATTTTTATCAAAACCATACATGGTCTACCTAAGACAGAGTTATGATTTTCTTCAAGACACAGATGCATACACCCAATGTATTTTTTGCAAAAATAGAATTTTGTGTTAAATTAGATAAGGTTATCGTATCATATAATTTGCTTATTAGTTACCTTTCTTTCCAAGTCAAATTTACTCCCTCTTCCTCCCCATTATAAATGTATATTATGACATATTCAATATAGAAAATATGAAAAATATAGAAACTTAAAACAAATAAAACACACCTAAAATCTTGAGGTCCTTAAACATTTACATTTTAATGCCAGCTTATATCCATCAATAGAGCATATACGTTTTAGCAAATGGCATCACTAAAAATTTATCGAGAGCAGTTTCTCATTACCTCCATGTCCTTGCAAAACAAAAATTTAATACCTGCATAATGTTCTTTTATATAGATATTCCACATTCTATCCCATTCCCTACGGTTGGAAATTTGGGTTATAATCAATTTTCTTTTCTAAAAGTTTAGCTTTGACAGTGTCAAGATAATGAACTGAATACATGCCAAAATCTCCTCTCCTATAACAAACATGCAGAAGTGAAAGATAAAATATTATGTTTGAAAGAATTGACACTGTGTGTGTGTGACTGAAAATTAACAATGTTCAATGAGCCCAAAAGAAGGAAGCAGACAAGAAGCCACAGTGTTCAGCCAGGAAACCCATGGAGTCCAAGGCTTTTAGAAGAATAAACTGGCATGTCACAGGAGACAGAGAATTAAGAATCACCAAACACATGAGGAAGTCCAAGTCCATCAAAAAGGGACAAGAAATTTAACAAATATAACCGCTACAATCCCAGAAAAATAGAGACCACCAAGCTACCAAAAATCACTGGGCTGCTGAATAAATTTTATATCAAGAGGTCTTTGTCTGACGTTGACCTGAAAAACTGAAAAGCAGCTTGATGGTCCCATGTCCTAGCTAAATTTTCTGAGTTCTAACTTTAACTCATTTGCCACCTTCATCCAAAAAACTACCATAACTAACTAATTCCATCACACCATGTTTAGCTCAGGCACAGTAAGTCCAAGCCTCCTGGATCATGCATGTTCGCTAGGATACCATCCCCATTACTGCTCTCTATCTTCAATTTCTCTGAATGCTCTCTCTTCTTGTTCTAGCTAAAACTTGGCTATTCCTGGAAGATACTTCTCCCTAGAGACCTTTGAAATGGTGACCTTTTCCTCCCATAATTCTTCAGAGCACTTCAGGACTCAGAAGTGGGGAGGGTGTCCTCATCAATCTCCACTGTACTACTTCCTCCGTTAATTGAGCCCCACTTCAGATCTTTGAAGATCATATGATCAGACTTTAACACCCATTATCTTTGCTATGTTAACTACCCCCCTCAAAGTCTTTCCTCACCCTCTTCATTCATTGATGCCTTTAGCACATGACTCACTGTCTTTCTCTCCATCATTATGCTGGCCATAATGGAACTCCAACATACATACAGAAAATCAGTCTAACTCTTTGGCCTCTGTGCTCCTTGACTTCTTCAACTGTCTTTTCCTAAACACCACCTCAGCCACCTTCTCCTACAGTTATATTAGATTATATCTATAGTTATATCTCTGACTAGATCATGTAGATCACCAAAAATCATACCACCTCTGAAAACTATTTCCACAATCCTACTCTTTGATCACCATCTCCTTTCCTTACATTTTTACTTACTATGGTCTTCCTACTGCAACTATCCTTTGACTGCACAGGGTCCTGTAATCCACTGACCCTACTATCTTTTCACAATCCACCATCCCCCTCATTTCTTTCCTTAACTGGCTGAGGTTCCACAACTCTAGAATCACTCCCTTGCAAAAGCCTCTTGACCCTCCACCATTCCTATCTCACATTAGCAAAGGAAAAAGCTTAGTCCTTATTAAACCTAAATAAATATTTTCTATTTATCTGTATCTAAACAACTAAACTAATTGGAGAAACTCTTGAAAACAGGTCTTACTTCAAATTTATGGCCACAAAACTTAAAGAGGCACTCAGAACTCTCAGAAAAACCTACTACATTTTTCTAATAAATGTATGTTCTCATTCTGAGATGAATTCACATCTTTTCCTCCTTCCTCAATCTTATATTGCTAAAGGCTCTCTACTCACCCAGCTAATGACCCTGTCTCATATTTCATTAACAGCAGTGTTAAAGTCAGAGTACTCTGATCAGAGTACTTTTCCTCCTTTCAAAACCTTCAACCTACCTCCATCTGTACTCACTCTGCTTTATCTTATACAATGTAAGAAGAGTTCTTGTAGCTACCTAAATCTACCCCTCCAGGGCTACTCCAAGCAGTGTTTCTCAAATTATTTATGGTGAAGAATCATTAAAATAATTCTAAGTAATCACAAGTCAACTTTTATCAATTACAGCTACAAAAAATTGCTAATAATCATTTTGGTCAATTAGCAATAATCAATTGCTAATAAAACAGTTTGGCAATTCCTTCAAAAGTTATATGTACACTTATGATAGTCACTTCTAGGAAATTATCCAAAAGAAATGAGAGCATATGTTATATTACATAAGAACTTGTACAAGAATACTCACGGCATTCTTTGGTAATAGCCCTAAACCAGAAACAACCTAAATGTCCATCAACAGATGAATGGATAAACAAACTATGATCTCAAGAAAGGTGGGAAAAAAAAATCAAAGTGAACAAAGATAAAAATACAACATATCCGAATTTGCAGGACACAGGTAAAGCAGTGATGAGAGGAAAACTTATAGCATTAAGTGCATACACACAAGAAAAGAGGAAAAGTCTCAAATCAATAATCTGAGCAGAACCTGGAAAAAGAGCAAAACAAACCCACATCAAGCAGCAGAAAGGAAGTAATAAAAATATGAATGACTTTAATGAAATCAGAAAAATAACAGAGAAAAGCCAATGAAACAAAGAGCTAGTTCTTTGTAAAAAACAATAAAATTAACACACCTCTAGCAAGAATGATCCCCACCCTCATACCCTACCAAAAAAAAAAAAAAAAAGACAAAGTAGATACAAATTACCAACATCAGGAATGAAACAGGGTTAACAGTATCACTACAGAACCTACTGACATCCAAAGGATAATAAGAGAATTTATGCACACATAAATTTAACAATTTAGACAAAATGGACCAATTCCTAAAAAACCCCACTAATTACCACAACTCAACCAATATGAAATAGATTATTTGAATTGCCCTGTAACTATTAAGTAAATTGAATCCATAATTTTAAAACTCCAAAAACAAATCTCCAGACCATGATAGTGTTATTTGAGAATTATTCAGAATATATAAAGAAGAATTAACACAAATTCTACACAATCTCTTCCAAAACCGAGAATAGGAGGGAACACTTCCCAGTTCATTTTAAGAAGCTAGTTATTATCTTGATACCAAAAGCAGGCAAGTATGAAAAGAAAACCACAGAATATTGCTTCTGAAGATAGACACAAAAATCCTTTAAATGTTCGCTAACAGAATTCAACAATACGGAAAAGGAGTTATAAATTTATACACCATAACCAAGTAGGGTTTATTTCAGAAATGCAAGGTTGATTTGATATCCAAAAATCAATGTAGTCCATCATTTTCACAAGCTAAAAATGAACGTGTGCATGATCGTATCAATAGATATGCAGAAAAAGCATCTGACAAAATCCAACACTCACTCATGATATTCTCAGAAACGCAGGAATAGAGAACTTCCTGAACTTCCTGATCCATAAAAAACCCTACAGCTAACATTATACTCGATAGTGAAAAAATGAATGCTTTCCTCCTAAGACCAGGAACAAGGCAAGGATGTCCACTCTAACCATTCTTATTCAACACAGTGCTGGAACTTCTAGCCGGTGCAATAGGCAAGAAAAGAAATAAAGGGCATAAAAATCAGAACGGAAGAAATAAAGCTGTCTCCATCTGTAGATGACATGACTGCTTATAAAGAAACACCCCAAGTAAACCATTAAAAGAATAAGGGGGGGACCTTGAAGATGGCGGAAGAGTAAGACGCGAAGATCACCTTCCTCCCCACAGATACACCAGAAATACATCTACACGTGGAACAACTCCTACAGAACACCTACTGAAGGCTGGCAGAAGACCTCAGACCTCCCAAAAGGCAAGAAACTCCCCACGTACCTGGATAGGGCAAAAGAAAAAAAAAAGAAAAAATAGAGACAAAAGAATAGGGACGGCACCTGCACCAGTGGGAGGGAGCTGTGAAGTTGGAAAAGTTTCCACACACTAGGAAGCCCCTTCGCGGGCGGAGACTGCGGGAGGCGGAGGGGGGAGCTTCGAAGCCGCGGAGGAGTGCACAGCAACGGGTGCGGAGGGCAAAGCGGGGAGATTCCCGCACAGAGGATCGGGCACTCACCAGCCCGAGGCTTGTCCGCTCACGGGCAGGGGCGGGCGGGGCTGCGAGCTGAGGCTCTGAGGCTCGGGTTTCGGTTTCCCACGGAGCGCAGGGAGAGGACTGGGGTTGGCGGCTTGAACATAGCCTGAAGGGGTTAGTGCACCACGGCTAGCCGGGAGGGAGTCCGGGGAAAAGTCTGCACCTGCCGAAGAGGCAAGAGACTTTTTCTTCCCTCTTTGTTTCCTGGTGCATGAGGAGAGGGGTTTAAGAACGCTGCTTAAAGGAACTCCAGAGACAGGCGCGAGCCGCGGCTAAAAGGGCGAACCCCAGAGACGGGCGCGAGCCACGGCTAAAAGCGCGGACCCCAGAGACGGGCGGGAGACGCTAAGGCTGCTGCTGCCGCCACCAAGGGGCCTGTGTGCGAGCACAGGTCACTCTCCACACCCCTCTTCCGCGGAGCCTGTGCAGCCCGCCACTGCCAGGTTCCCGGGATCCAGGGACAACTTCCCCGGGAGAACGCACAGCGCGCCTCAGACTGGTGCAAAGTCACGTTGGCCTTTGCCGCTGCAGGCCCGCCCCGCACTCCGTGCCCCTCCCTCCCCTCCCTCCCTGCCCGCCTGAGTGCTCCAGAGCCCCCGAATCAGCGGCTCCTTTAACCCCGTCCTGTCTGAGCAAAAAACAGACGCCCTCCAGTGACCTACACGCAGAGGCAGGGCCAAATCCAAAGCTGAGCCCCGGTGAGCTGTGAGAACAAAGAAGAGAAAGGGAAATCTCTCCCAGCAGCCTCAGAAGCAGCGGATTAAAGCTCCACAATCAACTTGATATACCCTGCATCTGTGGAATACCTGAATAGACAACAAATCATCCCAAATTAAGGAAGTGGACTTTAGGAGCAAGATCTATGATTTTTTTCCCCTTTTCCTCTTTTTGTGAATGTGTATGTGTATGCTTCTGTGTGAGATCTTGTCTGTATAGTCTTGCTTCCACCATTTGTCCTGGGGTTCTATCCGTCCATGGTTTTTAAAAAATTTTTTTTCTTAATAATTAATTTTAATAACGTTATTATACTTTACCTTCGTTCTTTCTTTCTTTCCTTCCTTCCTTCCCTCCTTTAGACAACGAATCATCCCAAATTGAGGAGGTGGTCTCTGACAGCAAGATTTATGATTTTTCCCCCTTTACCTCTTTTAGTGAGGTTGTATGTGTATGCTTCTGTGTAAGATTTTGTCTGTATAGCTTTGCTTCCAACATTTGTCCTAAGGTTCTATCCGTCCCTTTTTTTTTTCTAAATAAGAATTTTTTAATTCAATAACTTTATTATACTTTATTTTATTTTTACTGTATCTTCTTTCTTTCTTTTTTCCTTCTTTCCCTCCTTCCTTCCTTCCTCCCTCCCTCCTTTCTTTCCTTCTTGCCTTTCCTTTTTTGCTTCTTTCTTTCTTCCTTCCTTCCTTCCCTCCTTTCCTTCTTTCTTTCCTCATACTTCTAATAATTCTCTCTACTTTTTCTCCCTTTTATTCTGAGCCGTGTGGATGAAAGGCTCTTGGTGCTCCAGCCAGGAGTCAGGGCTCTGCCTCTGAGGTAGGAGAGCCAACTTCAGGACACTGGTCAACAAGAGACCTCCCAGCTCCACATAATATCAAATGGCGAAAATCTCCCAGAGACCTCCATCTTAACACCAGCACCCAGCTTCACTCAATGACCAGCAAGCCACAGTGCTGGACAACCTATGCCAAACAACTAGCAAAACAGGAACACAACCCCACCCATTAGCAGAGAGGCTGCCTAAAATCATAATAAGGCCACAGACACCCCAAAACACACCACCAGACGTGAACCTGCCCACTAGAGAGACAAGATCCAGCCTCATCCACCACAACACAGGCACTAGTCCCCTCCACCAGGAAGCCTACACAACCCACTGAACCAACCTTAGCCACTGGAGATAGACATCAAAAACAGCAGGAACTACGAACCTGCAGTCTGCAAAAAGGAGACCCCAAACACAGTAAGATAAGCAAAATGAGAAGACAGAAAAACACACAGCAGATAAAGGAGCAAGATAAAAATACACCAGACCTAATGAAGAGGAAATAGGCAGTCTACCTGAAAAAGAATTCAGAATAATGATAGTAAGGATGATCCGAAATCTTGGAAACAGAATGGACAATGCAAGAAACAGTTAACAAGGATCTAGAAGAAATAAAGATGAAACAAGTAATGATGAACAACACAATAAATGAAATTAAAAGTACTCTAGATGGGATCAATAGCAGAATAACTGAGGCAGAAGAACGGATAAGTGACCTGGAAGATAAAATAGTGGAAATAACTACTGCAGAGCAGAATAAAGAATGAAAAGAACTGAGGACAGTCTCAGAGATCTCTGAGACAACATTAAATGCACCAACATTCGAATTATAGGGGTTCCAGAAGAAGAAGAGAAAAAGAAAGGGACTGAGAAAATATTTGAAGAGATTATAGTTGAAAACTTCCCTAATATGGGAAAGGAAATAGTTAATCAAGTCCAGGAAGCACAGAGAGTCCCTTACAGGATAAATACAAGGAGAAATACGCCAAGACACATAGTAATCAAACTGTCAAAAATTAAATACAAAGAAAGCATATTAAAAGCAGCAAGGGAAAAACAACAAATAACACATAAGGGAATCCCCATAAGGTTAACAGCTGATCTCTCAGCAGAAACCCTACAAGCCAGAAGGGAGTGGCAGGACATACTGAAAGTGATGAAGGAGAAAAACCTGCAGCCAAGACTACTCTACCCAGCAAGGATCTCATTCAGATTTGATGGAGAAATTAAAACCTTTACAGACAAGCAAAAGCTGAGAGAGTTCAGCACCACCAAACCAGCTTTACAACAAATGCTAAAGGAACTTCTCTAGACAAGAAACATAAGAGAAGGAAAAGACCTATAATAATGAACCCAAAACAATTTAGAAAATGGGAATAGGAACATACATATCGATAATTACCTTAAATGTAAATGGACTAAATGCTCCCACCAAAAGACACAGATTGGCTAAATGGATACAAAAACAAGACCCTTATATATGCTATCTACAAGAGACCCACTTCAGACCTAGAGACACATACAGACTGAAAGTAAGGGGATGGAAAAAGATATTCCATGCAAATGGAAATCAAAAGAAATCTGGAGTAGCAATTCCCATATAAGACAAAATAGACTTTAAAACAAGGACTATTAAAAGAGACAAAGAAGGACACTACATAATGATCAAGGGATCGATCCAAGAAGAAGATATAACAATTGTAAATATTTATG
>NW_020838863.1:0-8783 GCF_003676395.1 Aethalodelphis obliquidens
TCAAGAAAAATGGCAGAGGAACTGACCCTTGGATGGTAAGTATGAGAATGTATTTCTCTTTGAAACAAGTTGAGGCAGACATGCTAGAAACTTATCCCTGAATAATTTGAGGTGAAATCATCATGTGCCATGAAATTCTGAGAATGGGTTGAACACCATTTAAAAACATTGTCTATGTACCATTTGAACCCACAAAACCCGCCTCTTGGGTTTTTTAGAATCTAATGGATCAGTAACCACAACAAAAATCCACTAGAAGAATGTGCCACAAGTGCTAAGGTGGAGGCACATGGAGTGTTGTGGACGATTCCACGCCCATGATTCGGGATCCCAGGGAAAATTTCTCATGTTTAAGATCAATCCCACGTCTGAAGATCAAGTGGGTGTTTAAAACTCCGTGGGTTATTTCAGGCACAGATTTCTGTAAGTCATACATTCCAGAAAGTAAAGGGCATATCATTGGGAACCACAAGTACTTCAGTCTGATTAGTACACGAGCCCAGGTGATACAAAGGAGACATGAACAGGAATTTAAGGGGTGTGCCTGTCATCGTGAAAAGCGACAGCTCACTAGCTAGAGAGTGATATTAGTTCAAGTAGGAGAAAATGTGACATGTTAAAGAAAGACCTCAGGGAGAAAAGGAACAAGGAGAAAGACAGAGATGGAGAGTGAGAGAGTGAATCCATCAATACTGAGAGGGAATATGCAATGGAATGAGGATGAATGACCTTCCAAACAATATGGGAAGGAGGCTGTGGCCTTAGAGGGAGGACAGAACCTGTTTATAGAAAAAAGGAGGGCAGAAAGAAAGGGCTATGGGCATTGGCACCTGTTTGAGGGCAGTAGGTGAGATTCTTAGGAAGATCTTTCCTGAGGATACTAACCCTGAGAGTAAAATGGAACATGGCTGCCCAGAGAGAAACTTGGGCTGTGGAGTTTGGGAGGATTGAGATGAGAAACGAATTTACTTATTAACATTGAGATGTGGATATTGTATATGATGTATGAATCACCCATACATTTCAATTGCTTGCATGGGGTCTTTCAGTTTTGAAAGCAGGCATATGAAAGAAATGATCCATGAAAAGATTTTCTCCAGATGTTTCAGGAACTCATGAATTTGATGAAAGTGGTTTGAGGAAAGGGTGGCTTTGGCTCTTGATGTAGTTAAAGACAATGAAAAGGGCTTCCCTGGTGGCGCAGTGGTAGACAGTCCGCCTGCCAATGCAGGAGACGCGGGTTCGTGCCCCAGTCCGGGAGGATCCCACATGCCGCGGAGCGGCTGGGCACGTGAGCCATGGCTGCTGAGCCTGCGCGTCCGGAGCCTGTGCATACCGCAAAAAAAAAAAAAAAAAAACAATGAAAAATAAGTGAAGGAAGGAGGAATACATTGATTTCTTAGAAGATACGAATTTAGGATGGATGTAGCTTCTTGGGAGAGAACATGAATCAGAGCAATCTAAATGCGGTTGAAATCCATCTCACAACAGTTCTACGTGTATCGATATGGAGACATGATTAGGAAAACTTATCAGATGGTAACTCCATTTCTTCAGGAGGAAGAAAATTACTACTTAGGGAGTATTATAAAAGAAAGCCAAAAGATTTGTAAGCAAATCAGAAAAAGACAAGAGGAAATGAGTGGTAAGAAGACAGACCTCAAAGTAATATACAAAGAGCTCATGAAAATGTCCTATAAACCAGATGTGGAGCTGCTCCAGGTAAGAACTGAGGACTGAAAATATTTTATCTGAAGCTCACACCTTCAATGACCATTAAATGGTACCAGGGGGATATTTATTCATCTCTTGCATCCTAAGGTGGGAGTCTCTCCTAGTTGGAAATATTATAGATGAAATGCAACTCATCCAAACCATGATTGAGCAAGCTTTACAGAATTGTTATTATGGAGACTCCCCAGGAATATTCCCTTCTCAAAATCTCCTTTTGTAGCTTGCTTCTGTCAAAACCAGAAAGGAGCAACTTATGTATTGTCATTCAGTTTTTTGATCTCCAGCTGGGCAATGGGAGAAACTTGTCAAAAGCTCATATATTTCCACCTCCTGTTGGGATATCCTAGGTTTGAGTTGCCTTTTTGGAGGGGCATATTACCCTTTTGGACAAGCCCTAGGAAAGACGAATTTACAGAGAGCTGAGGGTT
Source organism: Aethalodelphis obliquidens (assembly GCF_003676395.1). Lineage (NCBI taxonomy): Eukaryota > Metazoa > Chordata > Mammalia > Artiodactyla > Delphinidae > Aethalodelphis > Aethalodelphis obliquidens. Next base: position 2,163 of record NW_020838863.1, read on the forward strand.
GCAGCAATGCACAATCACTACCTTTGTCCTTTCTCTCACTCTCTCTCTCTCTCTCTCTCTCTCTCTCTCTTGCTCTTTCTCTTTCACCCTCAGGTTTGTTAATTTATGAAGAATTTAGATTCTTTCAACACATCGTGCCAGAATTTTCTTTAGGGAGAAAAAGGAAAACGGATTTTCCAGACTGTTTTCTTGTGGTGGTGATTAGATCTCTTCTGAAGTTTTCCCCAAACCAAATCCTGGTTGGCTATTTATGAAAAAGTCTAATCTTATACTTTTTAATTTTATTTTTGACAGGAATTGGGAGACAAACTGAAATGGTAAGTCTAATCTTGTGATGCTGACCAGGGCGCTGTGAAAGAGATCACGCTGCATTTAACAAAGGGAACACATAACTTACTAGATAATATTACATTGCTTGTGTGTGCATGTGTGGTGCCTGTTTTGCTGAGTATGATTTCCTGTTCCGTTTGAATCAGAACTTAGCATCAGAAGTTTGCTCCTGTGGTTTAGAGAGGTATGTGCTGCAGAGCTCAATGCAGAAGTTTCTAAAAGGCCAGTTTTTTTCTGATTTAAATTTCAAAATCATAAACACACTGAAGTGCAAGGACTAGTACTTCCCAGGCATTAGGTGAGAGAGGCAAGTATCTCCGAGAAATGGGGGTGAAATCAGGTCGTGAATTAAAGTGAGAAAAAATTTCCTAAGAACGGCATGATCCCATCCCATGATTGTGGAGAAAAGGATTTTGATAAGAGAGTTGAGCTGAAGGATGCTGACTTTTTCTTAAAGGCTGTGGTTAAGAAGTCCTGGCCAGCAGAAAGTTTAACCACATCTTCCTCCTTACAGGAGCGAGTCAGCACAGCTGCACATGCCTCAGCCTCTGCTGCCAGAACTCCGTGCACGACCCATCACTGGGCTGATGGACTGGCTCAACCGCTTCCGAGGTGAGTGTCACCCCATCGGTGTGTCCACCCTGAAAGGTCCTTCAGTAATGTTTCCACAGACAATCTTTCCCTCTTCATCTCTCACCTTGTACAGACAGCCTGCAAATAGGCATGTATAGACATATGAGGTCACAGGGTCATTAAAATCCTTACAAAATACACGCAGGCTGGTGCAGGGATAGATGTGATTCAGGCCTTATAAATTACTTATAAATCTGATAAATAATTTTTATAATGAAAAAAAGGACATGATCCAAAAATGGCTCCTTGAGCCCTAGAAATAGCATCACATACAATGTCAGTTGTTCACTGAATTCTAGAAAACGGGTTATTAATCCAGGATATTCCAATTTCAGGGTCTAAGTGCAGTTACTCAGAAGTCAAAAACATTTTTGCTTGAAAGTTTCTTGGCAATTGAATGTATGATGTGTTTTTTTCCATTGATATAATCAGAAAAAAATATATAAGCTACAAAAATTAGATGCAGAGACCAGGATTTGTGACAACAACAAGGAAGCAAATTGGTTGTTGATGAGCCACATAGAGCTTCATGATCAACCTAACTCTGGAGGGTAACGTAGCAGGAAGTGGAAGACTAGGCCTCACGTTGGAACCACATATCAAAGGCGGAAATTCCTACAAGGAAACCACTTTTAAGAAGCCATCCTTAGGCTTTGTTTCTGCAGTGTCCATTTGCTAACTTAACTGAGATGCTAGAATGATCACCAATTCTCTACTCTACAATGTATTTTTTTTTCCCTGAGCAGTGGTAGTGGAGGTGGAGGTGAGTTATATTGTCATGGTCTTGGAGGTGATCAGTGCCTGGTGTCCAGTCTTTTAGATGTCAGGAAAAGTACCCAGCCAGAAGTAGCCATGACCTCCCTATCCTGTATAATCTCTGAATTTTTAGAAAGTGTTTTCCATGCTAACTAGTTATCTGTTTCCTCAGCAGATATCCTGGCAACATTTGAATCCAATGTTTCCAGTTAGAACTGCACTTCTAATAACCTTAAGGTTTTTTTTTGGTTTTTCTCTCCCAGTGAAACCCTAGGTGGACCCTCTTCTCTCATAGACATAATATTATTTTTAACATTGATTTTGACTGGAGTATTCTCTCATCTCTCCACAGTAACAATTTCATTCCATAATGAAGTAAGCAGCCAGCACATCAGGCTGTTTGATGATGCAAGAAGTCTGAAGTATGAGCGTGACAGCCTCTATGTGTCTTTGGATGGCAGAACATCGCAGTATTTTGCTGCATGGGGATCCCGGGGCTTCACCTCTGGCAAACAGTACTGGCAGGTGGATGTGGACGGCTCTTGGGACTGGGCTGTAGGCATCTGTAAGGATTCCTGGACAAGGAAGGATGACGGCATACTGAAGGAATCCAACAGGGACAACTTTCTCCTTGTGTGTGTGAAGGAGGGTCATCATTACCGTCTCTGGACCACCATCCCGAACACTCCTCTGTACACAGAGAAACCTCAGGGCAGGGTTGGCGTGTTCCTTGATTTTGACAGTGGGAGTATGGGTTTTGTGGACGTTGCCAGGCGCTCCCTCCTTTGGAGGTACGAGGATGGCCTGTTCACTTTCCCTGTCAGGCCTTTCATTTGCACTGGCCACAAGTGAGCAGGGCTAAGTCAGGACCTGGACTGGATGCTCAGGACTCCTTCTCTGAGGGAACCCTTCTCAGCTGCAGCAAATCAAGGTTACTTCATTGTCTTTAGGCTCTTTCTACTGCAATGGAACCTCCTTTTATTGCTATTTGTTATAAAGATAGTGTCAAATGCAAACTCTTGTTGGTGTCTTCCATCTTCCTGACAATAAAAGCTTGCCTTATAGACGTTTGTCTGGAATATGTGACGTGGCTGTTCACCTGTGTTGTGAGCTTGCTCAACTCACCAAAGTGTGGGCGTGTGCTTCCCACTTCCTGATACCAGTACAGGAACCCAGGGCTTACACAGCATGGACAGACCTGGTCACCAACCAGACCCACGTCAGCCCCCAACTTTCTCCTCCTTCCTCATGATCTACTCTGTCCTACACATCAATTCACCCTCAGGGTGAAAACCGATTTGACAGAGAAATCTCCACTGACCCTGGAGACGGGGATAAGTCTTCTTTTCTTAGAGAACCCAGAATTTGCAGGTCCCTTACTTTTACAATAATATAAGGGAAAAGACCTAAAGAAAGGAAGTGCCTCATGAGGGGCACTGAACAAATCTTTGCCTGAATAAATTAATAAATAGACAAAACAATTATCTTATTGGAAAGGAGCTTTGCAATAAACGTTAGGGACTAGAATCTAAAAGTTTAAAGTTTCAGGATTTGAAGGTGGATGTCAAAAACTGATTAGATTACACACATTGAGCTTGAGCCCAATTGATTTTTAATTATCTTTGGAAAAGTGCATCTGTGTGTTGGAGGCTCTGTTAGTGTAGATACTAGAAGTGTGAGGGTGATTGTGTGTATTGCAATCAAGGTGGTCTTACATTATTGTTTTATATTATTTTAATTTAACTTAGGATCATCACCTAGGCCACGAAGGATGAGATGGTAGGACAGGGAACATTGTCTGTTCCCATTTTACCATCATACAATAGAGCATTGGTTTTTGATTTAAATGTTGCTGTCCCACACTGAATTGTATATTCACCATTGTAATTCCACCACTAAATATACTTCCTGAATATATTGTGATGAGTTTTTCAATACTGGTTAATTAAATTTACTATCTAGCTTATGTTATAAAACTTACTAGATCCTAGGGCTTCCCTGGTGGCGCAGTGGTTGAGAGTCCGCCTGCTGATGAAGGGGACACGGGTTCATGCCCCGGTCTGGGAAGATCCCACATGCCGCGGAGCGGCTGGGCCCGTGAGCCATGGCCGCTGAGCCTGCGAGTCCAGAGCCTGTGCTTGGCAACGGGAGAGGCGACAACAGGGAGAGGCCCGCGTACTGCAGAAAAAAAAAACAAAACAAGCAAAAAAAACAACTTACTGCATCCTAGTAGCAAGAGCTTCCTGTATTATCTGACATTTGAAATAAAAAGAATCATGTCTTTGGCACTAATTTTACAGATTTCATGTTGAGGAAGGAAGCAAATTGTATAGTTTGCAACATGGTTTTCCAAATACGTTCAACATTTCAGCCAAGGATCGAACCTGCATCCCCTGAGTTGGAAGGAGGATTCTTAACCACTGGACCACCAGGGAGGTCCCTATTTTATTTTTTGATGGTTCCTGAAAGTTATTTTACTTTGAATATACAGGAAAAGAGATCCACAAACGAGAAGCTATGTTCTATGGCTATGTCTTTTAAACAATATTTTGCATTTACAAAATTTTTTTTTCCTGATTAAAAGCACCAGCTGAAGATACAGGCTGCTAAAAATATAAGACAGTGGGCTTCCCTGGTGGCGCAGTGGTTGAGAGTTCGCCTGCTGATGCAGGGGACTCAGGTTCGTGCCCCGGTCCGGGAAGATCCTACATGCCGTGGAGCGGCTGGGCCTGTGAGCCATGGCCGCTGAGCCTGCGTGTCTGGAGCCTGTGCTCCACAACGGGAAAGGCCACAGCAGTGAGAGGCCCGCGTACCACAAACACACACACACACACACTCTCTCTCTCTCTCTCTCTCTCTCTCTATATATATATATATATATATATATACACATATATATATATACATATGTATATAAAAGACATTACAAACCCATTAAAAGAAGTATGCCAAACATGATTATTAAAAACCCTTTAAGGAAACAAAGACAATGCAACCAACAAATTTACCCACTGTGCCCAGTGGCCCTTTCCGATTTCCCTGCCTGCATTCCGAATAACTGGAACTGGGAGTGCTTACCCCAGTGGGAGGACCCTGGCCTCACCGACGGGCAACTGTGAGGACCCAACAGGGGAAGGCAGCTATGCGTCTGTGAGGGAACCTGGCACCCCGGGACCAGTGCCTCCAGAACCTTAGACCCTGAGGGCCCCACTGCCGATAGGACGAAGTGGGAGGCGCACACGAGGGGTCTGACCAGCTTTCAATAATTTACCTGCCAACAGGAATCTTTCTGCTACCCCCTCACACCCCTTTGTGCTTAAAGTTTGGACCTTTACTTATCTGTTTTTTGTAAACACTTAGCTGTATGACACTAGCTGTAATGTCTCCCTGGGGCCTCCCTTGCTGGCTGTCTTAAGTTCTTATGATTGAGAAACTGTGAGGCTCTGAATTTGGACTCACAGGAAGGTATTTACAACAGCTTTATGTAATCGAAAGATGCTGCAGTGAAGGGGAGGGTCAAAGCCCGCACGCACACATGCATGCACGTACACACGGGTTGGCTTCCATAAAGCTAGAGTGGAATATTAAATATCAAGTACTGAATTTTTAACTGTACACTTAAGAACTTATCCTTAACTTTACATATACATAGATAACAGAGTGGTCACTAAACGCACCTTAACATCAGGACAGACGGTAAGTTTTGAGGTTCTTATTTCAACTGTTCTATGTACAAAATGCCCTAGAAGCAAAGAAAGGCTTCAAGAAATACGCAGAGACAAACATGATGTAAAGTGCGACTGGCCTCCTCATAGCGTCCCTGGAAGACGAAGAGCCTAAGCACTTGGAAAGCTGCCGTTAGCCGGCAGTGCGAGCTGACAGGGAAGCTGTGGTCTGCACTGATCCTCTCCGACAAACTGAATAGTACCTCTTGGTGTCTACTTCCTTCCCTTATATACACACTCAACAGGTTGGTCACCATGAAGGCCCACAGCTCCTGGTGACTGGTGAGCCGCAAAGCTGTGGTGAACTGGGCTTTAGCATTGTCCATGCAGTTGACAGAGACACAATACAAGCCCGGCAGTGTATGCTGAGTGGTTGGAGCAGAGCCAGGGGGGTTGCTGGCACAGCTGACACACCTGGGACACCTCCTGCAGTGCAGTGGCCTTATGTCCTGTCACGAGCCTGAACGTGATGATGTGCTCAAGCAGGATTACTTGGAAGGAGGACAGGATGGGGCTGCAGTAGAGCACCTGGAGCTTCTCCAGCTACATGAGGGCCTGCTCTGTGGACTTCTGCACTTTCTCTAAGTAGCCGGCTTGCATGGAGTGCATCACAGTCACCAGGTAGACAAGCAAGCACATGTGTCCCTTGGGCAGCCAGTGGAAGAGGTTGGCGTGGTTGCTGGGCACTATCTTCTCATGTGCAGTATGGAGATGGTGTGGATGCACTGCGGCAGCCGCTTCGGGCACAGCTTCACGCGCTTTACCTGACCAGCACCCAGGTAGTGGGTAACCTGGAGCACCAGGAAGAAGACACACAGAGACTCCTTCTGGATAGGGTTCCCATGCCAGTTCTCAACTATCTGTCCACAGAGAGTCAGCAATGGGTGGACTTCCTGCAACTTACACTGCATCAGCTGCAGCATCCCTTTGCTGAGCAGGACCAGTGGCCGTGTGTACTCAGATCCCACCACATGGAGTGTTCTCGGCCTCCACACTCAGGAGGTTGCAGGCTGACACCAAGTCCTCTTGGTCCTTGGGCCTCATTTGTCTTGGGGGAAGAGGAATAAACTCCTGATTTCCCTCCCTTAGAAAAATGGACACAGACATCCCAGGAGCCTTCCAGAAAGAGCTCACCTGCCTCGTGTGCCTGAATTACCTTCTAGACCCACTCACCATA
>NW_020838864.1:0-8783 GCF_003676395.1 Aethalodelphis obliquidens
TCAAGAAAAATGGCAGAGGAACTGACCCTTGGATGGTAAGTATGAGAATGTATTTCTCTTTGAAACAAGTTGAGGCAGACATGCTAGAAACTTATCCCTGAATAATTTGAGGTGAAATCATCATGTGCCATGAAATTCTGAGAATGGGTTGAACACCATTTAAAAACATTGTCTATGTACCATTTGAACCCACAAAACCCGCCTCTTGGGTTTTTTAGAATCTAATGGATCAGTAACCACAACAAAAATCCACTAGAAGAATGTGCCACAAGTGCTAAGGTGGAGGCACATGGAGTGTTGTGGACGATTCCACGCCCATGATTCGGGATCCCAGGGAAAATTTCTCATGTTTAAGATCAATCCCACGTCTGAAGATCAAGTGGGTGTTTAAAACTCCGTGGGTTATTTCAGGCACAGATTTCTGTAAGTCATACATTCCAGAAAGTAAAGGGCATATCATTGGGAACCACAAGTACTTCAGTCTGATTAGTACACGAGCCCAGGTGATACAAAGGAGACATGAACAGGAATTTAAGGGGTGTGCCTGTCATCGTGAAAAGCGACAGCTCACTAGCTAGAGAGTGATATTAGTTCAAGTAGGAGAAAATGTGACATGTTAAAGAAAGACCTCAGGGAGAAAAGGAACAAGGAGAAAGACAGAGATGGAGAGTGAGAGAGTGAATCCATCAATACTGAGAGGGAATATGCAATGGAATGAGGATGAATGACCTTCCAAACAATATGGGAAGGAGGCTGTGGCCTTAGAGGGAGGACAGAACCTGTTTATAGAAAAAAGGAGGGCAGAAAGAAAGGGCTATGGGCATTGGCACCTGTTTGAGGGCAGTAGGTGAGATTCTTAGGAAGATCTTTCCTGAGGATACTAACCCTGAGAGTAAAATGGAACATGGCTGCCCAGAGAGAAACTTGGGCTGTGGAGTTTGGGAGGATTGAGATGAGAAACGAATTTACTTATTAACATTGAGATGTGGATATTGTATATGATGTATGAATCACCCATACATTTCAATTGCTTGCATGGGGTCTTTCAGTTTTGAAAGCAGGCATATGAAAGAAATGATCCATGAAAAGATTTTCTCCAGATGTTTCAGGAACTCATGAATTTGATGAAAGTGGTTTGAGGAAAGGGTGGCTTTGGCTCTTGATGTAGTTAAAGACAATGAAAAGGGCTTCCCTGGTGGCGCAGTGGTAGACAGTCCGCCTGCCAATGCAGGAGACGCGGGTTCGTGCCCCAGTCCGGGAGGATCCCACATGCCGCGGAGCGGCTGGGCACGTGAGCCATGGCTGCTGAGCCTGCGCGTCCGGAGCCTGTGCATACCGCAAAAAAAAAAAAAAAAAAACAATGAAAAATAAGTGAAGGAAGGAGGAATACATTGATTTCTTAGAAGATACGAATTTAGGATGGATGTAGCTTCTTGGGAGAGAACATGAATCAGAGCAATCTAAATGCGGTTGAAATCCATCTCACAACAGTTCTACGTGTATCGATATGGAGACATGATTAGGAAAACTTATCAGATGGTAACTCCATTTCTTCAGGAGGAAGAAAATTACTACTTAGGGAGTATTATAAAAGAAAGCCAAAAGATTTGTAAGCAAATCAGAAAAAGACAAGAGGAAATGAGTGGTAAGAAGACAGACCTCAAAGTAATATACAAAGAGCTCATGAAAATGTCCTATAAACCAGATGTGGAGCTGCTCCAGGTAAGAACTGAGGACTGAAAATATTTTATCTGAAGCTCACACCTTCAATGACCATTAAATGGTACCAGGGGGATATTTATTCATCTCTTGCATCCTAAGGTGGGAGTCTCTCCTAGTTGGAAATATTATAGATGAAATGCAACTCATCCAAACCATGATTGAGCAAGCTTTACAGAATTGTTATTATGGAGACTCCCCAGGAATATTCCCTTCTCAAAATCTCCTTTTGTAGCTTGCTTCTGTCAAAACCAGAAAGGAGCAACTTATGTATTGTCATTCAGTTTTTTGATCTCCAGCTGGGCAATGGGAGAAACTTGTCAAAAGCTCATATATTTCCACCTCCTGTTGGGATATCCTAGGTTTGAGTTGCCTTTTTGGAGGGGCATATTACCCTTTTGGACAAGCCCTAGGAAAGACGAATTTACAGAGAGCTGAGGGTTGCAGCAATGCACAATCACTACCTTTGTCCTTTCTCTCACTCTCTCTCTCTCTCTCTCTCTCTCTCTCTCTTGCTCTTTCTCTTTCACCCTCAGGTTTGTTAATTTATGAAGAATTTAGATTCTTTCAACACATCGTGCCAGAATTTTCTTTAGGGAGAAAAAGGAAAACGGATTTTCCAGACTGTTTTCTTGTGGTGGTGATTAGATCTCTTCTGAAGTTTTCCCCAAACCAAATCCTGGTTGGCTATTTATGAAAAAGTCTAATCTTATACTTTTTAATTTTATTTTTGACAGGAATTGGGAGACAAACTGAAATGGTAAGTCTAATCTTGTGATGCTGACCAGGGCGCTGTGAAAGAGATCACGCTGCATTTAACAAAGGGAACACATAACTTACTAGATAATATTACATTGCTTGTGTGTGCATGTGTGGTGCCTGTTTTGCTGAGTATGATTTCCTGTTCCGTTTGAATCAGAACTTAGCATCAGAAGTTTGCTCCTGTGGTTTAGAGAGGTATGTGCTGCAGAGCTCAATGCAGAAGTTTCTAAAAGGCCAGTTTTTTTCTGATTTAAATTTCAAAATCATAAACACACTGAAGTGCAAGGACTAGTACTTCCCAGGCATTAGGTGAGAGAGGCAAGTATCTCCGAGAAATGGGGGTGAAATCAGGTCGTGAATTAAAGTGAGAAAAAATTTCCTAAGAACGGCATGATCCCATCCCATGATTGTGGAGAAAAGGATTTTGATAAGAGAGTTGAGCTGAAGGATGCTGACTTTTTCTTAAAGGCTGTGGTTAAGAAGTCCTGGCCAGCAGAAAGTTTAACCACATCTTCCTCCTTACAGGAGCGAGTCAGCACAGCTGCACATGCCTCAGCCTCTGCTGCCAGAACTCCGTGCACGACCCATCACTGGGCTGATGGACTGGCTCAACCGCTTCCGAGGTGAGTGTCACCCCATCGGTGTGTCCACCCTGAAAGGTCCTTCAGTAATGTTTCCACAGACAATCTTTCCCTCTTCATCTCTCACCTTGTACAGACAGCCTGCAAATAGGCATGTATAGACATATGAGGTCACAGGGTCATTAAAATCCTTACAAAATACACGCAGGCTGGTGCAGGGATAGATGTGATTCAGGCCTTATAAATTACTTATAAATCTGATAAATAATTTTTATAATGAAAAAAAGGACATGATCCAAAAATGGCTCCTTGAGCCCTAGAAATAGCATCACATACAATGTCAGTTGTTCACTGAATTCTAGAAAACGGGTTATTAATCCAGGATATTCCAATTTCAGGGTCTAAGTGCAGTTACTCAGAAGTCAAAAACATTTTTGCTTGAAAGTTTCTTGGCAATTGAATGTATGATGTGTTTTTTTCCATTGATATAATCAGAAAAAAATATATAAGCTACAAAAATTAGATGCAGAGACCAGGATTTGTGACAACAACAAGGAAGCAAATTGGTTGTTGATGAGCCACATAGAGCTTCATGATCAACCTAACTCTGGAGGGTAACGTAGCAGGAAGTGGAAGACTAGGCCTCACGTTGGAACCACATATCAAAGGCGGAAATTCCTACAAGGAAACCACTTTTAAGAAGCCATCCTTAGGCTTTGTTTCTGCAGTGTCCATTTGCTAACTTAACTGAGATGCTAGAATGATCACCAATTCTCTACTCTACAATGTATTTTTTTTTCCCTGAGCAGTGGTAGTGGAGGTGGAGGTGAGTTATATTGTCATGGTCTTGGAGGTGATCAGTGCCTGGTGTCCAGTCTTTTAGATGTCAGGAAAAGTACCCAGCCAGAAGTAGCCATGACCTCCCTATCCTGTATAATCTCTGAATTTTTAGAAAGTGTTTTCCATGCTAACTAGTTATCTGTTTCCTCAGCAGATATCCTGGCAACATTTGAATCCAATGTTTCCAGTTAGAACTGCACTTCTAATAACCTTAAGGTTTTTTTTTGGTTTTTCTCTCCCAGTGAAACCCTAGGTGGACCCTCTTCTCTCATAGACATAATATTATTTTTAACATTGATTTTGACTGGAGTATTCTCTCATCTCTCCACAGTAACAATTTCATTCCATAATGAAGTAAGCAGCCAGCACATCAGGCTGTTTGATGATGCAAGAAGTCTGAAGTATGAGCGTGACAGCCTCTATGTGTCTTTGGATGGCAGAACATCGCAGTATTTTGCTGCATGGGGATCCCGGGGCTTCACCTCTGGCAAACAGTACTGGCAGGTGGATGTGGACGGCTCTTGGGACTGGGCTGTAGGCATCTGTAAGGATTCCTGGACAAGGAAGGATGACGGCATACTGAAGGAATCCAACAGGGACAACTTTCTCCTTGTGTGTGTGAAGGAGGGTCATCATTACCGTCTCTGGACCACCATCCCGAACACTCCTCTGTACACAGAGAAACCTCAGGGCAGGGTTGGCGTGTTCCTTGATTTTGACAGTGGGAGTATGGGTTTTGTGGACGTTGCCAGGCGCTCCCTCCTTTGGAGGTACGAGGATGGCCTGTTCACTTTCCCTGTCAGGCCTTTCATTTGCACTGGCCACAAGTGAGCAGGGCTAAGTCAGGACCTGGACTGGATGCTCAGGACTCCTTCTCTGAGGGAACCCTTCTCAGCTGCAGCAAATCAAGGTTACTTCATTGTCTTTAGGCTCTTTCTACTGCAATGGAACCTCCTTTTATTGCTATTTGTTATAAAGATAGTGTCAAATGCAAACTCTTGTTGGTGTCTTCCATCTTCCTGACAATAAAAGCTTGCCTTATAGACGTTTGTCTGGAATATGTGACGTGGCTGTTCACCTGTGTTGTGAGCTTGCTCAACTCACCAAAGTGTGGGCGTGTGCTTCCCACTTCCTGATACCAGTACAGGAACCCAGGGCTTACACAGCATGGACAGACCTGGTCACCAACCAGACCCACGTCAGCCCCCAACTTTCTCCTCCTTCCTCATGATCTACTCTGTCCTACACATCAATTCACCCTCAGGGTGAAAACCGATTTGACAGAGAAATCTCCACTGACCCTGGAGACGGGGATAAGTCTTCTTTTCTTAGAGAACCCAGAATTTGCAGGTCCCTTACTTTTACAATAATATAAGGGAAAAGACCTAAAGAAAGGAAGTGCCTCATGAGGGGCACTGAACAAATCTTTGCCTGAATAAATTAATAAATAGACAAAACAATTATCTTATTGGAAAGGAGCTTTGCAATAAACGTTAGGGACTAGAATCTAAAAGTTTAAAGTTTCAGGATTTGAAGGTGGATGTCAAAAACTGATTAGATTACACACATTGAGCTTGAGCCCAATTGATTTTTAATTATCTTTGGAAAAGTGCATCTGTGTGTTGGAGGCTCTGTTAGTGTAGATACTAGAAGTGTGAGGGTGATTGTGTGTATTGCAATCAAGGTGGTCTTACATTATTGTTTTATATTATTTTAATTTAACTTAGGATCATCACCTAGGCCACGAAGGATGAGATGGTAGGACAGGGAACATTGTCTGTTCCCATTTTACCATCATACAATAGAGCATTGGTTTTTGATTTAAATGTTGCTGTCCCACACTGAATTGTATATTCACCATTGTAATTCCACCACTAAATATACTTCCTGAATATATTGTGATGAGTTTTTCAATACTGGTTAATTAAATTTACTATCTAGCTTATGTTATAAAACTTACTAGATCCTAGGGCTTCCCTGGTGGCGCAGTGGTTGAGAGTCCGCCTGCTGATGAAGGGGACACGGGTTCATGCCCCGGTCTGGGAAGATCCCACATGCCGCGGAGCGGCTGGGCCCGTGAGCCATGGCCGCTGAGCCTGCGAGTCCAGAGCCTGTGCTTGGCAACGGGAGAGGCGACAACAGGGAGAGGCCCGCGTACTGCAGAAAAAAAAAACAAAACAAGCAAAAAAAACAACTTACTGCATCCTAGTAGCAAGAGCTTCCTGTATTATCTGACATTTGAAATAAAAAGAATCATGTCTTTGGCACTAATTTTACAGATTTCATGTTGAGGAAGGAAGCAAATTGTATAGTTTGCAACATGGTTTTCCAAATACGTTCAACATTTCAGCCAAGGATCGAACCTGCATCCCCTGAGTTGGAAGGAGGATTCTTAACCACTGGACCACCAGGGAGGTCCCTATTTTATTTTTTGATGGTTCCTGAAAGTTATTTTACTTTGAATATACAGGAAAAGAGATCCACAAACGAGAAGCTATGTTCTATGGCTATGTCTTTTAAACAATATTTTGCATTTACAAAATTTTTTTTTCCTGATTAAAAGCACCAGCTGAAGATACAGGCTGCTAAAAATATAAGACAGTGGGCTTCCCTGGTGGCGCAGTGGTTGAGAGTTCGCCTGCTGATGCAGGGGACTCAGGTTCGTGCCCCGGTCCGGGAAGATCCTACATGCCGTGGAGCGGCTGGGCCTGTGAGCCATGGCCGCTGAGCCTGCGTGTCTGGAGCCTGTGCTCCACAACGGGAAAGGCCACAGCAGTGAGAGGCCCGCGTACCACAAACACACACACACACACACTCTCTCTCTCTCTCTCTCTCTCTCTCTATATATATATATATATATATATATACACATATATATATATACATATGTATATAAAAGACATTACAAACCCATTAAAAGAAGTATGCCAAACATGATTATTAAAAACCCTTTAAGGAAACAAAGACAATGCAACCAACAAATTTACCCACTGTGCCCAGTGGCCCTTTCCGATTTCCCTGCCTGCATTCCGAATAACTGGAACTGGGAGTGCTTACCCCAGTGGGAGGACCCTGGCCTCACCGACGGGCAACTGTGAGGACCCAACAGGGGAAGGCAGCTATGCGTCTGTGAGGGAACCTGGCACCCCGGGACCAGTGCCTCCAGAACCTTAGACCCTGAGGGCCCCACTGCCGATAGGACGAAGTGGGAGGCGCACACGAGGGGTCTGACCAGCTTTCAATAATTTACCTGCCAACAGGAATCTTTCTGCTACCCCCTCACACCCCTTTGTGCTTAAAGTTTGGACCTTTACTTATCTGTTTTTTGTAAACACTTAGCTGTATGACACTAGCTGTAATGTCTCCCTGGGGCCTCCCTTGCTGGCTGTCTTAAGTTCTTATGATTGAGAAACTGTGAGGCTCTGAATTTGGACTCACAGGAAGGTATTTACAACAGCTTTATGTAATCGAAAGATGCTGCAGTGAAGGGGAGGGTCAAAGCCCGCACGCACACATGCATGCACGTACACACGGGTTGGCTTCCATAAAGCTAGAGTGGAATATTAAATATCAAGTACTGAATTTTTAACTGTACACTTAAGAACTTATCCTTAACTTTACATATACATAGATAACAGAGTGGTCACTAAACGCACCTTAACATCAGGACAGACGGTAAGTTTTGAGGTTCTTATTTCAACTGTTCTATGTACAAAATGCCCTAGAAGCAAAGAAAGGCTTCAAGAAATACGCAGAGACAAACATGATGTAAAGTGCGACTGGCCTCCTCATAGCGTCCCTGGAAGACGAAGAGCCTAAGCACTTGGAAAGCTGCCGTTAGCCGGCAGTGCGAGCTGACAGGGAAGCTGTGGTCTGCACTGATCCTCTCCGACAAACTGAATAGTACCTCTTGGTGTCTACTTCCTTCCCTTATATACACACTCAACAGGTTGGTCACCATGAAGGCCCACAGCTCCTGGTGACTGGTGAGCCGCAAAGCTGTGGTGAACTGGGCTTTAGCATTGTCCATGCAGTTGACAGAGACACAATACAAGCCCGGCAGTGTATGCTGAGTGGTTGGAGCAGAGCCAGGGGGGTTGCTGGCACAGCTGACACACCTGGGACACCTCCTGCAGTGCAGTGGCCTTATGTCCTGTCACGAGCCTGAACGTGATGATGTGCTCAAGCAGGATTACTTGGAAGGAGGACAGGATGGGGCTGCAGTAGAGCACCTGGAGCTTCTCCAGCTACATGAGGGCCTGCTCTGTGGACTTCTGCACTTTCTCTAAGTAGCCGGCTTGCATGGAGTGCATCACAGTCACCAGGTAGACAAGCAAGCACATGTGTCCCTTGGGCAGCCAGTGGAAGAGGTTGGCGTGGTTGCTGGGCACTATCTTCTCATGTGCAGTATGGAGATGGTGTGGATGCACTGCGGCAGCCGCTTCGGGCACAGCTTCACGCGCTTTACCTGACCAGCACCCAGGTAGTGGGTAACCTGGAGCACCAGGAAGAAGACACACAGAGACTCCTTCTGGATAGGGTTCCCATGCCAGTTCTCAACTATCTGTCCACAGAGAGTCAGCAATGGGTGGACTTCCTGCAACTTACACTGCATCAGCTGCAGCATCCCTTTGCTGAGCAGGACCAGTGGCCGTGTGTACTCAGATCCCACCACATGGAGTGTTCTCGGCCTCCACACTCAGGAGGTTGCAGGCTGACACCAAGTCCTCTTGGTCCTTGGGCCTCATTTGTCTTGGGGGAAGAGGAATAAACTCCTGATTTCCCTCCCTTAGAAAAATGGACACAGACATCCCAGGAGCCTTCCAGAAAGAGCTCACCTGCCTCGTGTGCCTGAATTACCTTCTAGACCCACTCACCATA
>NW_020838865.1:0-8781 GCF_003676395.1 Aethalodelphis obliquidens
TCTCCTTAAGTAGGTTTATTCCTAGGTATTGTATTCTTTTTGTTGCAATGGTAAATGGGAGTGTTTCCTTAATTTCTCTTTCAGATTTTTCATCATTAGTGTATAGGAATGCAAGAGATTTCTGTGCATTAATTTTGTATCCTACTACTTTACCAAATTCATTGATTAGCTCTAGTAGTTTTCTGGTAGCATCTTTAGGATTCTCTAGGTATAGTATCATGTCATCTGCAAGCAGTGACAGCTTTACTTCTTCTTTTCCGATTTGGATTCCTTTTATTTCTTTTTCTTCTCTGATTGCTGTGGCTAAAGCTTCCAAAACTATGTTGAATAATAGTGTTGAGAGTGGACAACCTTGTCTTGTTCCTGATCTTAGAGGAAGTGATTTCAGTTTTTCACCATTGAGAACGATGTTGGCTGTGGATTTGTCATATATGGCCTTTATTATGTTCAGGTAAGTTCCCTCTATGCCTACTTTTTGGAGCGGTTTTCATCATAAATCGGTGTTGAATTTTGTCAAAAGCTTTTTCTGTAGCTATTGAGATGATCTTATGATTTTTCTCCTTCGGTTTGTTAATATGGTGTATCACCTTGATTGATTTGTGTATGCTGAAGAATTCTTGCATTCCTGGGATAAACCCCACTTGATCATGGTGTATGATGCTTTTAATGCAGAACTTCACATGTTTAAAAGTGTCATTAGCAGGACTGTCAGATTCATGGCAGCTCATCGAGACAGTCAGCTGTGCCCCTGACTTTGCCTTCTTGGTGTAAAAACAACCAAGGGAGCTTTTAAAATATTTTTTATACAAATGGGAATTTATTTAGTTCTTAGGAGGTTATATCCAGAAAAGGTATTTACCAGCAAAAATGTAAAAAGGAAAATGCAGGGACTTCCCTGGTGGTCCAGTGGTTAAGACTCCGTGCTTCCACTGCAGGGGGCATGGGTTCGATCCCTGGTCAGGGAACTAAGATCCCACATGCCACGCATGGCATGGCCAAAAAATAAATAAAGTAAAAAATTTTTAAAGAAAGAAAGAAAAAGCAACAACAACACAGGGCAGAAAACAAAACTATCTAGCTATGTACTGCAACCATCTCCCTGTACTTCAGGAGAACACATCTTCCCACAGGGGACCTGGAGTGGTGGAGAAAAATCCAAACTAGGAATCTGCTCAGCTGTCTGGTGCCACTTCTGTAAAATGCAGAGGTGGCACAACCTAGGGGAAGGGAAGGAGCATTTATTTGACCTTTACACAGTTGTTCGCATTTAATCCTCACAATAGGGCTAGAGAGTCTGTTGTAGGCATCATCCCCATTCACAGATAAACAAGTCAAGACTAGGTGATTAAATAACAAAGTCACACAACTTGTAAGTGGTGAGCCAGGATTTGGAGCCTGGTTTGAGTGACTGAAACCCATTCCTTGTCCAGTACTTGGGACCATCTCTAGGATTCCTACTGTAACGAATTCCTGAAAGGACAGTCTCTTCATCCTCTCTCTTCCTTGCTCCAAAACCTTCAGTGACCCTAAGTATTCTCATCATCTTTGGAAAGTGAGTCAGATGAAGGTCACAGATGCTGAGTTTGATCAGCACAGTTACTACCTCCTACCCACCCCACTCCACCCAGAATTAAGCCTTGTGTTGGCAGCCATTTTTTTAGCCATGGTCCTAGCTGCTCTTCCTGGGCAAATGAGACACATCTGGGTGGACTCCCTTTGTAGCCCCGGGCTGGTAGACTGGCTGGCAGCCATACAGGTAGGGTTTACAGGTGTGGGTGCAGATGGGCACTCTTAGACCAGGATGCCCCTGTTTTCTGAGACGATTTTCTTTGCCAGGGTCTGCTGAACACCAGGAGGTAAACCAGGGAGGTCCTCACGTAGTAGATGCGGGAAGGGCTGAGGCAAAGGGGGACTGGTTGTTGGAGTCCCAGAGGGGCAACTCTCAGGAGAAACAGTTGGGAGCTCGAAACTGGGGACCTGCAGAGGTCAATGGCTCCAGC
This sequence comes from Aethalodelphis obliquidens, assembly GCF_003676395.1. Taxonomy (NCBI): domain Eukaryota; kingdom Metazoa; phylum Chordata; class Mammalia; order Artiodactyla; family Delphinidae; genus Aethalodelphis; species Aethalodelphis obliquidens. The sequence continues at coordinate 2,001 of NW_020838865.1, forward strand.
CTCCTGGACCAGGCAGAACCAGTCAGAGTCATGTCAAGCCAGACCCAGTTCAGACCTCAGCAGACAAATTTGGAATCTCTATGGTTGAAGTCACACCCCTGAGGGATACTGTTGTAAAAAGGAAAGAGCTTGACCAAAAGTCTGTCATCCTCAGTTAAGGTCTTGACGTTGCCACCGACTCACTATGTGACCCTTCAGAGCCCCGCTTCCACCTCTGGAAAATGGGGGCACGAGTGAGCCCTGTCTGCCTGGGTGACGGGCTACTGTGAGAATACAATGTGCCACATTGAATGTAAAGTCCTCTTAGAAAACCAGAAAGAGAGGTTACAGTTTGGGAGGACAAAAAAGGTGCTAAGGCAGTTAAGAATAGGAAAGCATTTGTGTGTCTTGTAAATGCAGTTGTTAGAATTTGATCTTGTGTGAGTTTTTGTTTTTAATCTTCCCATTTGGGGTGCAGGCCTCCTGTATGTGCCAGCCCTATGCCAGGGTGCTCTGGCTCTCCACTCTCGTCAGTAGCCTGGCACTGAGTAGGCATTTATTAAATGTTTGTGGAAAGATGGAGGGAGTAAAGAGGAGGGGAGGGCGAAGGGTGGGGAAGGAGAGAGGGAGGGAGGGAAAGACAGAGGAAAGAGAGTGAGGCAGACACGGTCTCTGCCCTAAAGAGCCCCAGTCTGGAGAGGCAGCTACAGAACGGTAGGCAGCTCATCTGATGGAGGCTGCTGTGATGGGGCGAGGGGATGGGGACAGAGGGGGGCTGCGGGGACACAGGAGAGGGAGTACTCGACCCCTGGAGGCGGAGGGTCAGGGTGATCTCCCTGAGGGAGTAACCCCGGACCTGAACCTTTGGTTGCTGAGGGCGTTACTAGGCAGATGGGCAGTGGTGCTGGGCAACAGCACTGACGTGCCTTAGAGAGAGCTGCCGAGGGCCGTATCGGTAGAGGTGCCAGGGCGGAGGCGGCGGGTGCTGCTTCTTGGAGACTAACTGCGACATCCCTTTCAGTTCTGGGGGCACACTTTCCAAGGGAGGGGAGCCAACGGAGATGTGCAGTGAGGAGAGCAGTCAGAACGGTGAGGGCTCTGAGCTGTTGGGGGACATGCATTGCCCAGAGAAGCCAGGAATATCTTCAGATATCAGTCCTGGGTCAGGCAGCATGGCATTCTCTGGAAGGGTGACCCCACAGCACAGAACCCGGATCAGGGCAGGGACACAGGGAGTGGAGCTGACAGAAATACAGGCTTCTGTTCAGGGTCCAGGCTACAGAGGGTGGGCTGCCTCACCCGGCTGTGTGGCCCTGACCCCCCCGCACCCCACCCCCCCACCAGGGCAGCGCTGGCAGAGGCTGGGGCCAGCCAGCGGGAGACAGCAGCACAAGTTCAGGAGACCCGATGACCCCCAGGTCTGTCCTTTCAGCCTGGGCGCCTTTGAAGTGGCTCTGCGGAGTGGTGCTTTCAGGGCCCAGAGAGAAAGGACTTCTCGAACAAAGTGACGTCTTCGCACTGAAAGGACTTTCAGGCCTCTCCGGTTGGAGAAACTCAGGCAGGTGAGGGCTTGGGGCCAGCGCTGATGGTCCTGGTGCACTGGTAGCTTTACAGTGTTCGTGGTGTGCACCCGACACGGGGGGCTCCGCAAGTCAGGGCCCCGGGCTCATTCCCACCTGTTCCCCCAGCAGAGGACCTAACCCAGAGCGCAGGCTCAGCAGACTTTGTCCAATGAATGGATAAAAGAGAAAAAAACATCAAATAGAATAAAGAGAAAAAGCTATGCCAGCCACCCATTACTCCTACAGATAGCTGCCAGGTACTGTGAGCCAGACACTAGGTACTGACGATGCAGAGATGAACAAAACGCAGCCCATGAGCTAGGGGGAGAGGCAGGCAATTACCGAACACCATGATAATTGCTAGAATAGAGGCCACAGAGTCCCGTGGGGGGGAGGGGCGGGGCTCGAGTTCTTGTTTTGAGAAGGCCTTGTCTCCTGCAATTCTTCATAAGAATAACAAGCCTTTCAAAGACGGTTTCCTTGACAGCCCCCCTCGGGTAACTGCATCTCTTATAATGTGTTGGGAGCTCTGTCTGTGTCTAGGAAACGTGGCTGCCTGTCCAGGGCCCTTGGAGGCAGACAGGAGGAGACAAAGCTGTGAAATCGCCCGGCCCACTGTCCCCCCTCCTCCTGCAGGGCCCCTCTCAGCCCCTCCTGCCCATCTTTGTTTCAAGTGAGTTTGCTCCATCCCTTCTACCCACCCAGTGAGATTTTGAGAGGTCTCTGTTTAGTCCTGGACCTGCTATTTCTAGCTGTGTGGCTTTGGGAGAGCTGCTTGCCCACTCTGGGCCTAGTTTCCCATCTGTAGAGTGAGACATTGGACCAGATCACCAAGTCCCTTTCTGGGACTAACATTTAGTTAATACTAAATATCACCTGTATTCCAGGGGTCATGCCATGAGTGTTTTCATAAATGAATCCTCCCTGGAAGGTGGGCACTGTAATCCCCATTTTATAGATTAAGGAAACTGAAACATTGCAGCCTGGATACCCATGATGACACCATGGCTAGGATGGAGTTGAGTCAGCCTTCGAACCCAGCTCTTCTGGCCTCGAGCACAGTCAGTGCACTTTCTCCTCCAGCAGCCTGCTCTATACCGTCCAAGAAATGACCTAGGTTAAAATACCCAGCACCGAGCCTGGCACATGGTTATTGCTCAGGGCTTTTCTAAGCTGTGGAAGCAGGGGGTTCAAGGACAGGGTCTATAGGTCCCTGATTTCTGAACAGGGCCCTACACCAGGAGCACTGCCCCAGCTCTGGGCTGCTGTGATGGTGCATCAGGAGAGTCTGAGAAGAAAAAACAACCAGGTGGATTATGGGATTAGAACTGTGTGCAATGGCAAGAATCAGCCTTTCTCCAGATAGTCTCAGGCAGTGCTTGGTAATCCTGTTTACAGACTCTAATAAAGCTTGGATCCAAGGTCAGCGTGTGTGTACCCAGGAGGCATTGCCTGTCACCATGGAAACAGGAAGAAGGGCAGAAAACTAAGTTCCTAAGACTTTGGTTGTCTCATGTAACCTTGGAACGCTACATTTTGCAGATAGGACAGAGCCTGGCACAGAAAAGTCTCTCATTTATTCATTCATTCGACGAGTATCTAGTCAGGACTTTCCCTGGGTCAGGTACTGTTTTAGGTACAATGATTTACGAAATTGACACGGTCCTGCCCTTTGAAGCTCCAGTCTAGCAGGAGAAACATTAACGGAAAAGAATGCAAGTAATTAGCTGTGATAAGGGATATGAAAGTGTCAGGGACTAGGAGAGCCTGTAGCAGGGGCCTGGTCACATCTGCTTCCCTGGGAAGGGGAGCTGAGAGACGGAGGATGAGTAGTATGAACAGGAGAAGAGGAAGCAAGAGAAGGTCACAGGAGGAGACAACAGCATGTGCAAAAGCTGTAAATGGAAAGGAGCAGAGCATGGGAGGCCGGGGCATAGAGAGCTGGGAGATGGTGGGAGCAGGCTGGTCAGCGAGGTGAGGCCATGGAACAGCGTAAAACCTCTTTATTCTCAGTGCAAGGAGAAACCTTGAAGAGTCCTCAGCAGGGGAAGGATTTGCTTTTTTGAAAGGTCATCCTGATTTCTGTATGAGAATGGATTGGAGGAGGGGCCAGGGATACCAGTTAGGGGACGGTGACAGTGGTCCACAGAGATGATGGCACAGCTGGTGGGGGAAGGGAGAGAGGGAAAGAAATGTGAATATTCAGGAAATAAATGTTAGGTGCCGGAACAGATGGTTCCTGATGGATTGGGTGAAGGTTTTGAGGGAGTCGAAAGTATCTAGGATGACTCTGAGTTTCTGGCTGGGGCCATGGGATAGATGATGAACCAGGTTTCAGCAACAATAATTTGTACATCTTTCTGTTTGACCTTCTTTGCTCCAGGTACTGTGCTGAGCATTGGGGCTGCAGGCCAGGTGGATGGCCCCGGGCTTCAGGGAGTTCACAGTCGAATGGGGGGAAAACTGACATGCGATTAGGGTATCTATGAATGTGGGGAGAGACTGTAAAATGCTGCTGCAAGGGAGATACAGACAAAACTAATTTGGAGAGGTGCATCCAGGAAGACCTTGTAAGGTGGGATCTGAGCCAAGCCATCAGGGACAGACAGGAAAAGTGGGTTAAAGAGGGCAATCCAGGCAGCAGAAACAAAACAGCATCATGGGGTGGCCAGAGGACAGTGCAGGAGGGTGAGGCTGCAGGGCTGTCCACCACCTTCCCTGCCTTCTTCCAGGGCTGCCAGGAGGCTCCAGTGAGCTAAAGTGATGAGCGTGTGATCATCTGATAAACTCTTACACAGTTATTATGGTTATGGACTTATTCATGTAAGGCACAAAAGCACTCTATAGATGTCACAAATTATCATTTCAGATCCCTGCCCAACAGGATCATCTAATCCTCTGACGTAATTGTCCCTGACATTTGTATTGCTATCCCCATTTTACAGATGAGGAAACTGAGGTCTATTGTGGTTGAGTAATTGCCCAAGGTCTGGCAGGCAATTAGCAGCACAGAAACCAAGAGAAAGCCAGCAGGTCGTTCTAGTTTCTAAGAGGGTACACGGGCTGGGAGGTGAAAGGAACCTGTCTCATATGCTGTCTTGAGAAGATCTGCAGCTGGCTCAAGGCACCAGACTCAGACTCAGTTGTGCAGGTTGGGCTGGGCCCCTGGGCAGCTGGCCTGTGGGCTGAGTGGAACTGAACCCAGCCCATCTCCACTCACCTACCACGCATCGGCTTCCACCCTGGGGGGAGTGGCTCTGTCTCATTCACACAGATGGCACTGTGAGTGGTGGGACATTTTACAGATGGGGAGCCTGGCAGGCTACCATGGAATGAAGTGATGGCCAGTCAGTGTCAATGAGAGTTTTATGTTGCCCTTGAGAGTGGTTTTGTTCACAGGAAAACCAACCAAGGCTGCATTCGTTTTAAAAACAAGAGCTTAATTTATAAAAGTAACAAAGTTAAAAATCTAGTAATATTTAACAAACTCTTTTAAGGAGGATTTTATAACTTAATTCAATTCCCCTAAATATTTTTAAATAAATTGTAAGTAATTTAAAATAAACTAAGCTTAAAAATATGTTTACTACTGGGCTGTAATAAAAGTTCCATCATTGTTTACAAAATTTATAAAATTGTCTTATATCTTTCTTTTTTTTTCAACATCTTTATTGGAGTATAATTGCTTTACAATAGTGTGTTTGTTTCTGCTTTATAACAAAGTGAATCAGCTATACATATACATATATCCCCATATCTCCTCCCTCTTGCGTCTCCCTCCCACCATCCCTATCCCACCCCTCTAAGTGGTCACAAAGCACCGAGCTGATCTCCCTATGCTATGCGGCTGCTTCCCACTAGCTATCTATTGCACATTTGGTATTGTATATATGTCCATGCCACTCTCTCACTTCATGCCAGCTTACCCTTTCCCCTCCCCATGTCCTCAAGTCCATTCTCTACATCTGTGTCTTTATTCCTGTCCTGCCCTTGGTTTCTTCAGAACCATTTTTTTTTAAGATTCCATATATATGTGTTAGCATACGGTATTTGTTTTTCTCTTTCTGACATACTTCACTCTGTATGACAGACTCCAGGTCCATCCACCTCACTACGAATAACACAATTTTGTTTCTTTTTATGGCTGAGTAATATTCTATTGTATATATGTGTCACATCTTCTTTATCCATTCATCTGTCGATGGACACTTAGGTTGCTTTCATGTCCTGGCTATTGTAAATAGAGCTGCAATGAACATTGTGGTACATGACTCTTTTTGAATTATGGTTTCTCAGGGTATATGCCCAGTAGTGGGATTGCTGGGTCGTATGGTAGTTCTAATTTTAGTTTTTTAAGGAACCTCCATACTGTTCTCCATAGTGGCTGCATCAATTTACATTCCCACCAACAGTGCAAGAGGGTTCCCTTTTCTCCACACCCTCTCCAGCATTTATTGTTTGTAAGTGCTTTGATGATGACCATTCTGACTGGTGGGAGGTGATACCTCATTGTAGTTTTGATTTACATTTCTCTAATGATTAATGATGTTGAGCATCCTTTCATGTGTTTGTTGGCAATCTGTATAGCTTCTTTGGAGAAATGTCTATTTAGGTCTTCTGCCCATGTTTGGATTGGGTTGTTTGTTTTTTTGATATTGAGCTGCACGAGCTCAATATGGAGATTTTAGAGATTTTGGAGTAAATTTTGGAGATTAGTCCTTTGTCAGTTGCTTCATTTGCAAATATTTTCTCTCATTCTGATGGTTGTCTTTTCGTCTTGTTTATGGTTTCCTTTGCTGTGCAAAAGCTTTGAAGTTTCATTAGGTCCCATTTGTTTATTTTTGTTTTCATTTCCATTTCTCTAAGAGGTGGGTCAAAAAGGATCTTGCTGTGATTTATGTCATAGAGTGTTATGCCTATGTTTTCCTCTTAGAGTTATATAGTGTCTGGCCTTACATTTAGGTCTTTGATCCATTCTGAGCTTATTTTTGTGTATGGTGTTAGGGAGTGATCTAATTTCATTCTTTTACATGTAGCTGTCCAGTTTTCCCAAGCACCACTTATTGAAGGGGCTGTCTTTTCTCCATTGTATATTCTTGCCTCCTTTATCAAAAATAAGGTGACCATATGTGCGTGGGTTTATCTCTGGGCTTTCTATCCTGTTCCATTGATCTATATATCTGTTTTTGTGCTAGTACCATACTGTCTTGATTACTGTAGCTTTGTAGTATAGTCTGAAG